>NC_026145.1:2138168-2144677 GCF_000512975.1 Sesamum indicum
GGTGGAGTGGTGCTTGGGGTCATTGCTGCTGCTGTTGTTGCTGAATCTAACTTGGATCCAGTTAAGAGGACTTAAAAACAGTTCCAGATTAGATTTTGTAATGAGAATTAATTTTATTGTAAAAGAGATTTTTATTATGAGAGTTCCATCATTAATTCCGTCTCTCGCATTTCCAGTTGGTGTAATAATATATATATTAGTAACGTATTATAATATTGTGTCTATATATCTCTGATTTGAATAAAATATTTTCTACATAAATCAAAATAATATATAGACTTTTTGTTGTTGAACAAAAATTAGGGCAAATGCGCTGTGATGTGCAATTAATTAAAGCAAGTGAGCTAGTATGAAATGCCTAAAGAATTTTCAGCATTACACTCAAACAAACATTACATCAACTTAGGTGTGGATGGGACGTGAGCGGTGTATGCACGAACATCTGCATATATAAGCACGTAACATTTTATTTTAGCTGGAATGTGGGAGGCTCACGAGCCCACACCCATCCTTAAGAGACTTACATTTGAAGACCTGTCTAATTGTGTTGTATATAGATGAGAAGACCTCTTTATGAGTGAACACCCCAGCTGGTCCGGCCTATGCACAATGCATGCAATCAAGAACCAAATCTCAGAATCCTATCTATTACAACATCAACTGTATAATATTATGTGGTCTTGGAATATTATTAAAGAAGGAAAAGCAAAAGAGGGATATATATAATTGGAGCTGAGTGACAAAGATGCATGCCATTGGGGTTGAGGATGTTTTGATAGAAAGAAGTTGGTAGCAAGGTCCTCCTTCAACAGGATCAGCCAAGTCTCCCACTATAATATCAAACTTCTCCTCTCTCCTCTCCACTTCAGCTCTTCATATTGTATAGAGGAAAACCAAATATATATATATGGGGTTGAGAAGTGACATGTGAATTACATTCTCAAGATTTGCTTACTTGGCGTCATTTATGACTAAATGAAGCTTGGTGTTGCGAAAAGCGTCGTGGTTTGCTGTGAGATGCTTTCTACAAAAAATCAACAACCTCCTGCATTCATTCGTCACACGTACAACATGTAATTCTATGTATCCTTTTCGCAATATATATTCATGTAAGGGTACGTACGTGATCGATATCACACATGACCACTTTGTGTATTCAAGTGCTTCCCTTGCCGCAGATCCTTCACCTCCTCCCATTATAAACACAGTCTTGGGGCTATATATCACTTACATTAATTAAGAATAAAAATTGATACAAGGGAAGGTCCGGGTAGAGTGATACTTGGGGTGAGATAAGAGAGCAGGATGCATTAAGCATTCATGATATATAAACTCATCAACTTCTGCACTCTGCATCTTCCCATCAATCACCAGAACCTTCCCGAAGCGTTTGGTGTCCAGAAGAGCTATACTTGTTCCTTTGTGCACCACTCTCTCCACATCAACATCATTAATTAATGCTTTTAATAAACAACAAACACACCCACACCCACCTGTTCAAAGCAAAAGACCATTTCAGATCAACATCAATCTCTTCTTCGAACCAATTACAATCATCATCTGCCCCTTATTCCTTTCATCATAGTACTCTTTATCATCTACTTTTGATGACAAACCATTCTTGCAACCAAACAACTCCACTCCTTCTGACCCCATTTCCAGATCTCTACTATTTAGTATTACCTTTACGTTGTTTACCTACAAACACACACACACTCTCTTATAAATAAATAAATGTGTACATATGTATAGTGATGGATAAATAAATGAGTGGATGAGAGGCAGGCGTGCAGGTGCAGCATATATAGGGTGGGAGGTGGAGCAGACAAGTAGCATGTGGGGCTCACAAAGATGGAGATGGAGATGGAGGTAGTGATTCTCTCAAGCGTGCCCCCATTCCACTATCACGTCCAACAACTCAATCGGTATTTAATACAATTATGTAATCCTTAAATAAAAGTTTTGAATTGTTATTTTAATGTTGATAAAAAAATAAATAAAATTATAATCCATAATCTACAAGGCATTTGACTAATTTGCTACAAAAAATGGATGAGAATGTAATGGAGATTAACCGACTTAACTAGTTGTTGGATGATTAAAATTATAAATTAGATAATATATAGTAGCCAAACTTTGAAAATAAAATTTGGGAGTGAACAAAAATTAATATTTATAATTTTACTAATAAATTAATAAGGAGTTGTTTATAATATTTAGCTTCAATTAATTTTATATAAACTTAATCGATAAACATAGATTTTAAGGCGTTGTTAAAACAAGTACATGTCTGAGACCAACTTTGAAATATGGTATTCAAATATTATTAAGTATCCAACACTAACAATTATGGCATCTATTGCATTATGATGTGGAATAAAAATAAGAATAAGGAATCCTATTCTTTTTATACTTGAACAACAATTCTAGCCAATATTATTTGTTTCTTTTTTTATTTATATAGTCTCTAGAGCACTAAGTTTTATGACATTTTTTTAAGAGATTTAATATTTCTTCTCTACTCATATTAACAATATACACACAATCTGTATATATAAATATTTAATATCATTTAAAATAAAAATTCAAATCCTATATAAAAAAGGTGCGGCCACGGCCACGGACAGGCAATCCTTTCCCGCCGCCCTCAGCATTTCAGGTTGCGGTTGCACCAAAATCCTTGATGCTTGATGTGGCGCTGCACCACAATCCTTTTTGTCGCCGCTTGGAGTTGGAGGGGATGAAAAGAAGGAGTGGGGGAAAATTAAAATAACGCCGTTGCCGGGGATCGAACCCGGGTCGCCCGCGTGACAGGCGGGAATACTCTCCACTATACTACAACGACATTTGAGATACGTCCACAAATTGTTTTTATTTCTTGGTCAGAATCTTTGGACTATGTTAAATCTTGTGCAGTCCAGTGACAAACTTGGCCATTAAATTAAAGGCCCAACACATGATTCCAATAAATGAGGAACATACATACACACACACACACACACAGGAAAAGTTGTTCAAAACTAATTTCATTCAATCCAACAACAAGAAGAATTTGCAATACAAAACTAGCAAGAAACGGAAAAAATGGGTTAAATTTATTTTGACCCCCTGTCATATATCAAAATATCAAAAATCTCCCTATAAAATTTTTAATATAAAAAATTATTCTTGTGTTATGAATAAATAATCACACCGTCCCCTGGTTAATTTGAACCTATTTTTTAGAAACAATGACTAAAATACTCTTTCTAGTTAACGGTCAAACTAAGTCTATTTATATATAATTATTTTAATTTATAATATATATAAGTTATAACTATTAAATATCTTTATAATATATGTAATTATTATTTTTTATAAAAAAATTCAAAATAAAAATTATAACCCCCCTCCCCCATCGTCTTCCCCGACCAATCCAAATATATTACACTTATCATATGATTAGTTCAGATGCGGCAGCTTAGTGACAATTAAGAGAAAATGACTAATTACATGGTAAGGTACTATACTTACTTTGTTAATTTAGTTGGATCAAACCTATTTTGTGTAAGAATTTTCGGCAAGGCATGGAATATATGATCCCTACGTAGGTGCATCAATTAGCCAGCATTAATAAGCAATGTCTGGTTCCCCTCCCAGTCCCCATCTCCCAACCTGGACCTCATCAATTGCAAACGAGCATGCAGCTTTTCTTGAAAGCTCAATGGCTTTTTTATCGTGTGTGAAGAGGGGTCCGGCGGCCACCCATATCAAACTCTGATTAAGATGGGAAATCTGAACCCCTTTATATTTTGACATTGACAAATTAAATGCAGATGGGTGTAGGTAGCAGTGTCTGAAATTGGTTGGCTTTCCGGTTTGGTGCAACATCACCTTTTACAATCGAGGGACTGAAATCATAGCCAATATTGTACTATGTTTCTTTTTGCTACGTACATTGAAATTGTCGGCAGCGATTACCATGTTTTATGATCTCTTCTGTCTATGTTTATAATTTATCAACATGTTACCTACCTAGCTACGTACGTACTACATATTTATGAATTAACTAATACCTCTATCTATTTTAACAATAATTATATTTGGAGAAGTATATATACTTTAACAAACCTTATTTTCGCTTTCTTTTGTCCAAATACTCATCACTAGACTTTTATTAGGATTAAACACATTTTTTATTTCATAACTTAGTATTTAGTTCTGTATTTTTTTTTTATTTTTGAGAATTTTAGTTTTTTTGTTCATCGAAATTCAATCACATTGACAAGAAGGGTGAACTCCAACAAAAAAGAACTAAAATCGTGATATTAAAAAGATGTATGACCCAAATATTACTCTGAAAATTTATACAAAATGCTTGTAGAAAAGAGCTACTAGGAAAAGTCCAATTTTAGAATGTTACATGCATTTTCTGGTGAGAATGGTGAATTCTAGGGAAAAAAAAAAAAAAACTAAAATCACAAAAATTGCAAATATACAAAATCAAAATACTATTCTACAAAGTTCAAGGAGTACAAAAACGCAAAATAACATATATTAAGGGACAAAAAATGGATTTAAACCGTTTTATTATATACGTATCAATATGTAATGAAATTCAGTCTAATACGTACTTACATTATAACAACTAATATATAATTAAGGAAAAAAATTACAATTTTAGTCCTGTAACTTATATGGTGTAATATTTTCGTAACTACATAAATTGATTTTCGTAATTTCATCCTGTAACCTTTAAATTTTTTGCAATTTTCATCTTTTTGCAGGAAAATTGTATGTAACTTGCACATGGCCAATTAATTAGTTATTGCACATGGCCAATTAACTACATAAATTGATTTTCGTAATTTCATCCTGTAACCTTTAATTTTTTTGCAATTTTCATCTTTTTGCAGGAAAATTGTATGTGACTTGCACATGGCCAATTAATTAGTTATTGCTTTAGTCTTGTAACTTACGGGATGTTGACATTTTCAGTCCTTTGGAGAGTTGTCATTTTTTGTCCTGCACGAATTAATTTACAGAACTAAAATAATGATTTAAAGTCATATACAAGTCACATGTAATTTTCTTGCCAAAAGAACTGAATTAGCAAAATTACGAAATTTTTATAACTAAATTACAAAAATTAATTCGTGCGGGACCAAAAGTTTCACCCCTTTAACTTACTGGACCAAAATTTCAATGTTCACTATAATTAATAATTGGAAAGGGTGAAAATGAATTGATTAAGAATAAGAGAGCAAAAGAAAATCAATTTTTTATATGGCCATTTTTAATTACTATAATCTTATTATATACAATAACCTTCAAAATTGAATAAAGGAATAAATTATCATCAATAAAAAGTATATATAGCTGTTTATAAGGTTGATGAAATCAAGGGCGTATCATTTCTTCATAATTCATATAATATTCTGTAAAAGAAGTATCGATGGTCTGCAAATTCTAAGCAGTAGCAGTGTACGTATAAAAACGTATACGATCACAGATGGATGTATAGTTAATAATCATGCATGTGCATACGTACACAAAACAGAAAATGCTGCTACTTTATTATTAATTTACTCTACAAATTAAATGATCCCATATATATATATAAACATGCAGCTGGGAATTCAATGTACCTGTCCAAAATTATATATCGATCTTCACATGGTTTTGTAGGAAGAAATCCCGCAACATGACGTTATGTACACTAACTAGCTAGAAACAAAAAATGACATGCAAGAAAACTAAGAAAAATGAGATATTAATCATTATATATATGTGTCGAGGAGAGGTGTAGGTACTTGTACATAAATAACAAAATAAATTTGTGCAAGCCATATATAGGAAAACAATCAATTATTTATCTTAAAATGACTCTGTTAGATAAACAAAGGAATTAATAAATAGAAACCCTAGCTAGCTAGCTCATTACGAGGATCTCATCATCATGCTATCCAATTATTTTCCAGGTCGTCAAAATTGATCATACAAGAAATGTTGTTATACTTTGTAATTCTCGTCCTTAGACCTAGCTAGCTACAATTATCCTTCAAATCTTGATGATGATGATGATGATGATGATGATGATGATGATGATGATGATGATGATGTTCACGGACCTTCTTCAAACTATATAATCTTAATTAATTTACCACATCAATCAAGATTGATGAAGCCTTTCACGGTTCTGATTTATATATATCTTCACTTCCCTTTTCACCCTATTGATCAATACCCCTTGTCTTATTTTCTCCAGACCAACATTCTGAAAAACATATATAATCAAGATCGCAACTTTGAATCGGCCCTTCAGTTTTCTCTCATTTCTTCCTCCACCTATAATATTTTAAGTAATTAATCATCAAGCTTCATTTCTTCGAGATTATTGGAAAGACTGATTCTTTGGCCTGTGATCTTCTCCAAGTAGGAAACAATGGCGGCTTCTCTACTCGCTGCTGAGGCCTTCTCCCGGGCTCTCGCTTCGGCTTCCTGCTCGAAACGGGCCAGTTCATGGCTCC
>NC_026145.1:2144687-2178540 GCF_000512975.1 Sesamum indicum
TCATCCAGTCTCTCAATCAGTTGTGCGCACTTCTTCTCTAGATTATCTTGATGATCCATCACTTGCTTCACCAATCCTTCAAAAAACTCAGCCATTGGATTCATCATCACTTTTTCACTACCCCTTCCTTTTCTCTTCTTCCTTTTACCCTTTTTCATGGATTCTGATGCTCCTAACTCTCCGATGGAGGCCCCTGAGGAGCCGACGGGCAAGATCTCGGGAGGACTTGTTTGGCTATTCTCTGCAGCGTCGGGGCGTTGGTATATTGCTTCTAGCTCGCCATAGAGTACTCTATTTCTGCTCTCCAAACAGTTCGTTACAGCTTCTTTCTGGCTCATTTCTCTGTATTCTTGTCCGTCAACCATGTCAGTGTTCTCATTGGATACTCGTGCCTCCCTGCGAACGTTAATTAATGCCAGAAACTCTGACCTCAACGTACAGTACCATGAAATTTAAATTAACTTAACCAGAAAATGGATCGATGACCAGATCCATCAACATCAATGACTTCCAATCTATACTTACCAAGGATGGAACTATTAATCATTCATAAATCAAGAGTAAATCTATACTAATGCTGTGATTTCGTCCAAATTAAGCTGCACAAGTGAAAATTTACCAGAATGGGGGTTGTTTAATAGCAGAATCTTGTTGGTTTTGCCAAGAATGCGGCATCCCGATGAAAGAAGAGTGGTGTCGGGCCTCGGGGACTTGATATCGCTCGCTCCCACGACTGACAGCACCGTCAACATGGTTACTTGTGCAAGTTCCATTAAAATCTAGCTTGAATTTCACCGGAAAAAAGGGTGAAGAAGCAGCGGCGCCGGCGGCGTTCAGGTGGGGTGGAAGAAAAACGGGCTGGTCGAGGAACAGTTGCTGGGTTGTGGGTAGGGTAGCATGGGTTTGTTCAAGATTATGGGTTTGGTTCATGGATAATAAAAGCGCGGTGCAACTAGTTTCGGGTGGTACGATATGGTGGTGGTGGCAGCGGCGGTGCTCGATTTCGGGGATCTGAAAACCCGAATGCATCCTTGTAGAGGTAGTTATGAAGAAAAACTGATATGATGGGAGGATGATTAACTATTGTGTGTGTGTTTCTGTATTAGAAGAAACCCTAATAATGAGGAGTGTTGAGGGGAAGAAGGGAAGTCGAAAAGGGCTACGGAGCTGATAGGTTGAAGAGAGAGAGAGAGAGAGAGAGAGCAGAAGGAAGAAAAATGGCCGGGTACGAGGGGTAGGTTCATATGCTACCTTAAATTCATCCAATCTAATATATACCTTAAATTATTTGATCAAATGCTTAATTACATTAAATGAAACATGATTATTTTATAAATTCAGAAGAATCAAGTGATTAGACATGGCCTTGATTCATTAACTATGATATGATTAGAAAACGATTGAGCAAATAATCAAATTAGCCTCCTATAATTCAATTGTTAATAGTTATAAAATTTCATAATTAAATCAATTCACTATATTATAATTTTAAAAAATCATAATTGTTGGTTTTGTATGAAAAATATTTGAAGCAATTATAATATAAATCTTGAAAATTGATCTTTTTTCCACCACCGATGCGATGATTTGTATTAATATCAAACTTTTGTTCTAATTTGGATTAACATGAAGAATAATTGTACTCATCACCTCTACCATAATTTTGAATATCTGCCCCCAAAAGCAAGGCAATCTTTTCAATCATCAACCTAATTTGGGAAGAGAGAGAAAGAGAGATAGAAAAGGTTTACGTACATAAAAAATTTAATATTTATTTAAAAAAAGAAAAAGAATAGAGACAGAGCAAGACAAATAACACGTGTGGTGTGTGCAGAGGCAAGGGTAAGGGGTGAAGAGAGAGAGAGAAGAGAGACATCCGGAATAGGAATAGGAAGCTGCTATAATTGATGGTTGCGCACGTGAACGTCTTTTCCTCCTTGTCTTCATTCATTTCCCTCTCCCACATCATCCAACGCCTTTGCACCACTCATTTTATTATTATTATTATAAAAAGACAATATTCCATTATTCAATATAACAAGTCAAAAACACTTGCGAGATTTATATTTGAAAAGATATTTTACATCCCTAAGACTAGGGGGCCATGGACAGTTGAGCATCTTCGGGCAAATAACTCTTCTTTGGTATTTTTGGCAGAAACCAAATATTGATCTAGCCTCATAGAATTAGTGAAAAAGAGTTTTGATATGAAGGTTATTTGTGTGCCAGCTTGGGGAAAAGGTGAGGGATTGGCATTGTTGTGGCCCAAGATAGTTAGCGTGCTTCCTCCAAAACTACTCTCATAATCACATTGATGAATCTGTTGAGTTGGACAATAATCTGGACTGGCGGCGATTCACCGAAATTTATGGCGAACTTGATACAGTAAACTTGGAATCTCCTATCTTGCCTTCACCATCAGTCCAATCGAGCCTGGCTCTACGTGGGGGATTTTAACGAAATTCTAGATCACATAGAAAATGGAAGGCCCACTGTTAGGAAATGGATCGGGTTAAGATGGATAACAGGTGGAATATGAAGGCGATAAAAGACACACGAATTTGTTAACCCAGTTTGGATATAAATCCTACGTCTGGGGGCGATACCAAGCCAGGAGAAAACACTCAAAGAGGAGGAAAATTGAGGAGTACAACACACACACACTTGTATGCAAGTCTTCACCACACGTGAAAAACAACACTCACCCTCGTCTCAACTCTTTCTTTTCTCTCTACTCTATTCTACTTTGCTCTATAAAACAATGCTAATAAGAGTAGTATATATAGCCATGACTTATCCTTTTTCCAACTCAACTTGGGATTTCTAAGTTGAATGAGGTTATCCTTCTCCAACTCAACTTTGAATCGGGTTATCCTTCTCCAACTCAACTTGGGAATTCTAAGTTGAATCAGGTTATCCTTTTCTTCTTCAAATCAATCTTCACAACTTAACAATCTCCCACTTGAAGATTGATTAGCTTTTCTCCACTTCTTTCTTGGTACCGCCGGGTTTGTCCACTCTAGTCATCAAGGCCAGTCGAAGCCGTACACAGCTTCAACTTCGCCATCGCAACCGCCTTGGTCAGCATGTCCGCAGGATTCTTTTCTCCTTGGATCTTCTCCAGCTGCAGTGCCTTCTTCTCCAGAAGTTGTCGGATGAAATGGTACTTGATCTCGATGTGCTTTGTCCGCGAATGGAACGCGGGATTCTTTGCCAGATGGATCGCACTCTGGCTATCGCTATGAAGAATCACATCTACCTGAGGTTTCCCTAATTCACCCAACAAGTGTTGCAGCCAAATGAGCTCCTTAGCTGCCTCAGTAACTGCCACGTACTCAGCTTCCGTCGTGGACAGTGTGACAACCTTCTGCAACTTTGAGACCCAGGATACGGCTGTACCGCCATATGTGAACACGTACCCTGTAGTGCTCCTCCTTTTGTCATAGTCACTCCCTGCAAAATCAGCGTCAACAAACCCAAACAAGGTAAGCTTGCCCTTACCAAACACCAATGCTCGGTCCTTAGTACCCCTCAGGTACCTAAGAATCCATTTCACAGCTTCCCAGTGCATCACTCCTGGATTGCTCATAAAACGGCTAACTACTCCCACTGCATGTGCTATATCCGGTCGAGTACAGATCATAGCATACATCAGGCTCCCAATTGCTGAGGCATACGGTGTGACTCTCATCTTTGCACGTTCGGAGTCAGTCTGGGGCGAATCACTGTTGGATAGTTTGAACTGATTTCCCAATGGCGTTCCAACCGGTTTTGCATTTTCCATCTTGAATCTGCATAATACCTTCTCAATATAATCAGATTGAGATAACCATAATTTACCAATACCTTTGTCCCTTGTGATTTTCATGCCCAATATCTGTCTTGCTTCGCCAAGATCTTTCATGTCAAACTTCCTCGATAACTGATCCTTGAGCCTATTGATCTCCTTGACATTTGATCCTGCTATCAACATGTCATCAACATACAGGAGTAGAATGATAAAAAACTCATCGAACCTCTTCACGTAGCAGCAATGATCAGCATTGCATCTAGAGAAACCTATCTCTAGCATGAAGTTGTCAAACTTCCTGTACCACTGCCGCGGAGCCTGTTTCAATCCATACAGGCTTTTCTTCAGGCGACACACCTGCTGATCATCTCCATTATACCCCTCTGGTTGTACCATGTATATCTCCTCCTCAAGATCCCCGTGTAGGAAGGCTGTCTTTACATCCATCTGTTGTAACTCCAAGTTCTCTGCCGCTACCATGCTCAACACAAGACGAATAGTAGTTAACTTGACAACAGGTGTAAAAACATCAGTAAAGTCAATACCGTATCTTTGTTGGAATCCCTTTACTACGAGTCTTGCCTTGTACCGCTTCTTCCCGTCTGATTCTTCCTTAACCCGATAGACCCATCTGTTCTGTAGGGCCTTCTTTCCTTTTGGGAGCTGACACAATTCCCATGTGTTGTTTTTCTTCAACGAGTTCATCTCGTCGTTCATCGCAAGCTCCCACTTGCTCTTGTGGACATCATTGACTGCCTCTGCGTAACATTCGGGTTCTCCACAATCAGACAAAAGCAAGTAATAAAGAGAGGGGGAGTACCTATCTGGGGCCCTTCTCAGCCTCGGTTCTCGACCCAGTGCCAAGGGTGTGCTGCTTTCAGTAATCGGTTCCTCCGATACTGGTTCTGGCTCTATCTCCGTTTGTTCGGTTTCGTCCGTCTGAACTCCCACTGAATCCGTATCTGCTGGTCTCATGATCCCGGAATTTGAAATATCGAGATCAACAAATTCCCTTTCCTTCTTGTCATCGTCCGGGCTTACCTTCCTGTCGTTGTACATTACATCCTCATTGAATATAACATTCCTACTACGAATTATTTTCCGGTTTTGATCATCCCAGAATCTATACCCAAATTCGTCAGTCCCATACCCAATGAATGTACATTTAATCGACTTAGCATCCAGCTTAGTCCGATCATCGTTCAAAATATAGGCTGAACAACCAAACGTACGTAAGAAAGAAAGATCCACTTTCTTACCACTCCATACCTCTTCTGGTATCCTGTTGTTCAACGGGACAGAAGGCCCTCGATTGATCAAGAAAGCAGCCGTGTTGACTGCATCTGCCCAAAACATCTTTGGTAGTCCGCTCTTCAATCGCATGCATCTCGCACGCTCATTCAGTGTTCTGTTCATCCTCTCAGCAACGCCATTTTGCTGAGGTGTCCCCGGGATTGTTTTCTGCATTCGGATTCCATGGTCGGCGCAGTAATTCTTGATACCTTCACTGTTGTACTCGCCACCGTTATCCGATCTGAGACATTTCACTTGTAGACCTGTCTCATTTTCCACTAGTGCCCTCCATCTCCTGAATGTATCAAAGGCATCAGATTTTCTTTTTAAGAAATACACCCATACCTTTCTAGTGGAGTCATCGACGAATGTCATGTAGTACGTTGATCCACCAAGAGATGACACTGGTGCTGGCCCCCACAAATCGGTGTGAACAAGCTCCAACTTTTCTTTCCTCGGAGTTCTTCCTGTGGTCAAGAAGCTCACCCGCTTCTGCTTTCCGAACACGCAGTGTTCACAATGACCCACCTCCACCGATTTTAACTCGGGCAACCGTCCTTTCGACTTCAGCACGTTCATTCCTTTCTCGCTCATGTGGCCCAAGCGATTGTGCCACAGGTTAGCCTGCGATACAGTTCCTGCAAAGGGGATGTTTGAACTGGATCCTCCCGCCATGTAGAGCGTTCCCGACTTTAGTCCTCGAGCCAAAGTCATTGCTCCCCGACTGATCTTCCACTTCGCGTCTCCAAACGTCGTGTGGAATCCATCACTATCCAGCTGTCCGACTGAGATCAAGTTCCTTTTCAGTCCTGGTATGTGTCTCACATCATGTAGGGTCCAGCATGACCCATTCGTTGATTTGATCCGCACATCTCCCTTTCCTACAATCTTGAGGGGTTTGTTATCTGCAAGATAAACTAAGCCAAAATCACCTGAGGTGTATGGCTCCATGATGTCTTTGTTGCTGCATGAGTGGAATGAGGCCCCTGAATCCACAACCCAATCATCGGAAGAACTGCTCACACTCAACAAGAGTGCATCCGTGATCTCCTCCGTCGCGGCATTCGCTGTTCGGCCCTCCTTTTCCTTCTTTGGCGCCCGACATTCGCTTTTCATGTGTCCGGGCTTCTCGCAGTTCCAGCACACCATCTCCTTCTTGCCCTTGTTCTTCCCCCTGGACCTTGACCTTGACCTTCCACGGTATTTACCCCGTGTGTCAGGTCTCCCTCTGGACTCTGTATGTAGTGCAGAGCCAGATGATCCACCCGTTTGCTTTCTACGGGTTTCCTCGTTCAACATCATGTCTCTGATGTTGTCGAACTTCATCTTCTCCTTCCCAGACGAAGTGCTCACTGAAGTAACAACCACATCCCAACTGTCAGGTAAAGATGAAAGCAAAATTAACGCTTTTACCTCATCGTCAAACACGATATCCACAGACGCCAGCTGTGTCGTGAGTTGGTTGAAGTCATTGAGGTGATCGGCCACCGACTTCCTCTCCTCCATCTGCAACCTGAATAGTTTTTTCATCAGCATAACCTTGTTCATTGCTGAGGGTTTCTCGTACATATCGGCAAGAGTCTGTAGAACTTCCTTCGTGCTCTTTGCTCCCTTCACATGATAGGCGACATTCCGAGAGAGCGACAGGATTATTGCGCTCATCGCCTTTCGATCGAGCACCTTCCCTTCTTCATCACTCGTCTTCTCGGACTTCTCTGCAAGTGGTTCGTACAGGTCCTTCCCGTACAGGTAGGCCTCCATCTGCATACGCCAAAACCCAAAGTCGGAACCATTGAACCGTTCGACTGGAAACTTTCCCTCCATCTTAACTCCTTGAACCAGGCTCTTGATACCAGTTGTTAGGAAATGGATCGGGTTAAGATGGATAACAGGTGGAATATGAAGGCAGTAAAAGACACACGAATTTGTTAACCCAGTTTGGATATAAATCCTACGTCTGGGGGCGATACCAAGCCAGGAGAAAACACTCAAAGAGGAGGAAAATTGAGGAGTACAACACACACACACTTGTATGCAAGTCTTCACCACACGTGAAAGACAACACTCACCCTCGTCTCAACTCTTTCTTTTCTCTCTACTCTATTCTACTTTGCTCTATAAAACAATGCTAATAAGAGTAGTATATATAGCCATGACTTATCCTTTTTCCAACTCAACTTGGGATTTCTAAGTTGAATGAGGTTATCCTTCTCCAACTCAACTTTGAATCGGGTTATCCTTCTCCAACTCAACTTGGGAATTCTAAGTTGAATCAGGTTATCCTTTTCTTCTTCAAATCAATCTTCACAACTTAACACCCACCTCGCCCAAGTTGGCAAATCCGGAGTTTTTGCTCGGCTTTGGCCAGATGTGCCCTCTCAGATTTAGGCTTCACGAGGCTGCCCTTCACATGGTGTAATGGAAATACTTGTTCTTCTTCTTCTGTGAGGGAGCGGCTTGACAGAAGATGTGCAAATATGGAATGGACTCATCTTTCCCCGGATGTCTCTGTCAAAGATGAACCTAAGAACTGCTCTGATCATGCGGATTGACTGATACACCAGAGTATGGTTCCTGTGCTTCTCGACCGTAGTAGTTTGAGGCGGCTTGACTGCGATGAAGCCAGTGTGAAACAGTGGTAGCAAATAGTTGGATGTCGAACTTGGATAATATTCGGGAGACGGGAAATTCACAACACAGTGGTGTGGCATGGGCATCCGAGTGGATAAGCAAGGGCTTAAGTTGTTAGAGGATAAGATGAGGCGGATTCTACAGGGGCCCATCACTTCAGAGCATCAACAGGATATTGAAGCTATTTGGAGTGAGTTGGAAAGCATAGCAGCACACTAAGAAAAAGTATTGTGGCTTCGAGAGGGGGATTGGGATACGGGTTTTTTCCACCGAAAAGTGACCCACGATTTTCGAACAAACTCTATTTCGAGAATTCTCAATTCAAGGGGTTCTTGGGTGTAGACGGAGGACGAAATCTCCGCCTATTTCAGTACTGTCCATGCTTCCAATCGACCTCGCTCGAGGACATAGCCAAAGGAACCAAACATTCAGAGATGCTAGCATGCGAGACAACTTACTACAACCTTTCACATCGTCTCAAGTCATAAAAGCTTTCAGATGGGTCTATTGTGAAGAATGAGGTTGTTAATTGTGTGCTGAAAAAAAAGAAAGAAAAGAAAACCAATTTATCAGTTAATATTAAAATTTGAAAAGTTAAATTAATTAATAAATATCTGTTTGTGATTAATAGACTGACCACTGGAATATTTCCTGAATTGGGCCTTGGGCCGCTAAATTGGGCTAACTCCCCCATATATGTATATATTTTTGTGTCCTTTATTCATCGTTTGATATTATATTAATTTTTTTTTGCTTAAAGATTTGGGAGGAAAAAATGCACTTTTGGTTCAAACACGTAATTAATTGAGTGTCCTACTTTTAGTTTCATAATTTATGAATTTAGTATATATGGTCACATAGATAAAAAAATCATAGCACCTTTGATATCATAAAATAAAAAATTATAAATTTTTTTGGTCTCATAGAATAAAAAATTATAATTTTTTAGTTTATGGGATCAAATATGTCAAGCCCATAAACTGTGCTATCTATGATATCAACTAAAATATTAATGGTTCACTAAATCTTACGTATAACTATTTAATTAATGTGTTTTTCAAGCTTGAATAATAAATAAAAAATAACTGAAACCCTCCAAAATTTATGGTAAATAATTGTCTATCAATGTTTATATTTTTGCAATGATTAATTATCTCTTAGATTTTTTCCCTTTTTATTACGATAACATATATATGCATTTGCACTTGATACAATGTATCCAAATGAATAATATATATTTTTGTATTCTTAATTTATTAAAAGAAAGGGTGAGTTGATCAGGCAACAGAAGAAGATGTTTCATGGTACAATTAACGTGGATAATTAAATAATTATTATTCTATATAGAATCATCTGTTAATCAATTTTGATTAAGGATCGATCTGCATGTCCCGGTGATTAATTAGCCCGAAGCTAACATCTTGAGGAGAGCGGCTGAAGACCCGGCTGTAAGTCTGTCTGTAAGCGCCAAAAGATGCGGTCAATACTGCCAGAACCACACCTGTGACCCAAGTCAATTCGTGAGGTTTTTTAAATCCACCGGTGAGATACACACGAAAGACATGTAGAATCATCATTAGGACCATCATACTTGTCGACCATCGATGAACTGATCGGATTAACCAACCAAAGTTAGCTTCCGTCATTATGTATTGAACAGAGGCAAAAGCTTCAGTAACGATTGGACGATAGTAAAAAGTCATAGCAAACCCCGTAGCTACTTGTACTAAAAAATAAGTAAGCGTAATTCCCCCTAAACAATAAAATATATTACATAATCAATCAAGCATCAGTTCATTTGGCAGCCTCCAAATCTAAAATGATATATTTATTAGAACAAATCATGAACTGAATCTTTGTAAGAGAAGTCTACGTACGTCGGATATCTTGATGAGACAACTACTCTCAATTAGTACGCTGAATAATAATAATAATAATAATAATCTCAGGGGAAAATTTTAGTGTAAATTGATAATAAATTTATTTCGGATTATCATATGATTAATTAGGTAGGTGCAATATATAATGTTAATTTCAATATTAATTAATAGGGTTTTCACATTTCGGATGTATCTTAAAAGACAAATGAAATTCAAAATTAACTTCAATAATTATGTCTCAAGAATTATTACAGCATCATTAGTTTTATTATAAGTGGGCATAATTAGGCCCACCCAAAGCCAACACTAATAGTATATCACAATCATAAATTATCATTAGCATTTGCCATTAGTTTATCGTAACTTTGCCAAAAAAAATTTATTAAATATATCAATAATTTCAAATTAATATTGTATTCAAAAGTTTAAATAATGAATGGCATAAATTATTATAAAATATCTCATAACTACATTTGTTGGAATCAAATTCTCAACCTTAAAAATATGTGCACATAACCACATTGGTTGAAAGCAGAAGGGCTCATTTAAAACTGCATTTTGATGCAACTAAAATGAGTGAAATAATGACAAGTTGCAAGGGAAAAGAGAGAGGAATTGAAGAAGAGGACAGGAGAGTGTGTAGTCCATTGATGTAAAATAATGATGATGAGTAAAGCACACAGACAACACTTAGTTTAGTTTAATGAAAGGATACAAATATATACAATGATTAATGTTCAAACAGTGAAAGTGGAAATTAAACAGTTGTACACATTATGGACGTTTTTGTCAAACTCCCAATTATCATCCTTAATTTTCTAACATCCCCCTTTTTTTATTTTTTCAAATCATACTCATCTATTCCATTCAATCTCATGTACATGCAATATATACAAAAATTACGTTATTTATTTTTTTTTAAGAAGAGAACTTTATATATATTAATTAAATAAAATTAAAAATATAAAACCCAATTCGTCTTCCCCCAACCATATTCTCTTTCTGGTCCGAGTAGGTGAATAAAATGAGAAAATTAACAATTTGCATGCATTAATTATGTCTTGGGATACTAATACTTTATATTTTGTTCTAGTGTCAATATTATCATCATAAGGAAATTAATAATTTTTTTTTATTTGGGTAGTACATAAAAGAATAATTAAATAAATAAGCATTATGTGAATTTATGTGAAGAAGTGGCAGACAGATACAGATGATTGGATGCACAGCGTCAACAAGATATTGAAAGCCTTGTGTTTTCCTTTAATTTCCCTCTTCCCTTCAATTCAATTCCTTCATCCAACTATTTAACTCCAATAATTTCTCCTACTCAGTGCTCCATCGACTCCTGTTTGCCTTCAACAATGATAGCATACATAGAGCGGTTTCTTGATCACGACAACGACCTCGAATCATCATCCTCCGCCGATGTGCTGCCTCTTCTCACAGGGATCGATCTCCTCGGCACCGTGGAATTCGGTGGCGGATCCCTCAAAGCTTCCGCTAAAGACTTCGGGGCCGTTCAGTCTTCCAAGCCCTTAGCAGTCATTAAGCCTTTAACCAGCGACGACGTGGCGAAGGTGATAAGGGTGGCGTTACTTTCACAGCACCTCACAGTGCAACGGCCACTCCGTCAACGGGCAAGCCATGGCCCACCGGGGGCTCGTCCTCGACATCAAAACAATCGAACACAAAATCGATGTCGACCCCGCCGCAGCATACGCTGACGTAAGCGGCGGCGCATTATGGGCGGACGTGCTCAAACGGTGCGTGTTGGGCTACGGCCTCGCCCCCCGCTCGTGGACGGATTATTTGGATTTAACTGTGGGCGGCACGCTGTCGAACGGCGGCGTTAGTGGTCAGGCTTTCCTTTATGGGCCCCAAACGGAGAATGTAACAGAATTGGAGGTGGTCACTGGAAATGGCGACGTACTAGTTTGTTCGAATAATCAAAATTCTGAACTTTTCTTTAGTGTCCTTGGTGGACTCGGGCAGTTCGGAATTATTACTCGAGCTAGGGTTTTGCTTCAACCTGCACCAGATATGGTATTTACATGCAAATACATACATATATGTATAATTAATGTTAATATTAACTCAACCAATTATATGTTATCGTGTAAATAAGTGCATTATAGTTATTTTGTGATTGGTTTGATTCAGACATGGTTGATTTAGATAAGACTTTTTCTTATTCAACAAATAATATTGTGCATTGTGGTGAGCAGGTAAGGTGGATAAGGGTGGTTTACAGTGAGTTCAGCGAGTTCACTCGTGATGCTGAGTTGCTAGTGACTCGGGGAGATGGCAACTCATTCGATTACGTGGAAGGTTTCGTCTTCGTCAACAGCGATGATCCAGTCAACGGATGGCCGTCGGTGCCATTGAATCCGGATCAACCATTTGATCCGACCCGTATGACCCCTAACGCCGGCCCGGTTCTTTACTGCCTTGAAGTAGCATTGCATTACAAAAATGAGGATGGACCGTCCGCAATTGACGAGGTTCTTTGCTTATTTCTTGGTTCAATGTCTAATTTAATGCAACGCGTTGTTAACGTTGTTGTTTTTTTTTTTTTTCAAATCTTGAAAATTTTAAGAAAATGTGTAGCAAAAGTCAAGTAATTCAATATCGATTCGATTATGACTTGCAATTTACGTAAGAACAAATTAAGGATATTGGTAATCTGTATGAAATATAATATATATATATGTATATCGTGTTGCACACATACTTAGAAGAATTTATTTTTTTCCAAGAATTATTATATTATTAATTGTAAATAAATGTGTAATATACTTAATGTGCGTAATTCCACTCGAAGATATTTGTTTCTCTAGCTATATATATTTTTGTTAGGAGAATGAGCAGAATTACTTGTAAATTCTTTAAAGAAAATGAAATAACTTTTAATATATATATATATATATATATATATATTCTCATTTGGTCTTTTCTTGTAGCAATGGTGGTTTTAGATTTTAGAATTGGTAACTTGGGAAGACCGGAAGTGGACTTAGTTTTGAGCTAGGTACAGTTTGATGCTGACAACAACGTCATAAAATGGCCTGTCTGAAAGTGGTAGAGATGGATGAACCACCGGTCACGGCGGTGGAAATGGCGGGGTTGGGTTCAGCGCCGCCATGCCCTCTGAGCCCATTATGGTAATGTGTTCCATGAACAGCTACCAGCCACAAAATGTGATCCCTTTATTGAGACATCGACACGTAATTTAAGCACTTTCGCTCTCATAATGCCACGTCAGCGTCAATTGTGGTGATCATTGTCCGGATTAATTACTCATTCTTTGTATTCCCCATTACAGCAGGGCACTACACTAGTTTTTCATCTTACCATGGGTGATTTTAATTTGTTGTAGAGGGTGGAGAGGTTGGTGGGAGGGCTAAAGTTCTTGGAGGGACTGAGGTTGGAGGTAGATGTGGGGTACATTGATTTCCTAGTACGTGTGAAACGAGCTGAGGAAGGAGCCAAGGCAAGCGGTATATGGGACGCCCCACACCCATGGCTCAACCTCTTTGTCTCTCAGAAAAACATTGCAGATTTTGATCGTCTTATCTTCAAGAGTATTCTAAAGCACGGGATTGGTGGACCCATCTTGATCTATCCTCTCCTACGTTCCAAGTACGTACGTACCTACTATTCTTAATTAAATTATATATATATATATATGAATTATTATTTTTTTCTCATTAACAAGACGGCACGTGGAAGTACTTGAACAAGATGTGCACCCTGCAATCGACACGCTAGTGGATCCAGACATGGACTAGTAATAGAACGGACCACCCCCTTTGTAACCCTGACAAAACTTTCAACTTGTGTCTTAAACCCCTCGGCCCTACATCTTTTCTTGAGAATTATGTCCGTATTTATTTATTTTTACGCTTCTTCCGTCGCAAAAATAGGTGGGACAGTCGCAAATCCGTTGCTTTGCCAGAAGGGGATGTATTTTACTTGGTGGCTTTGCTACGCTTCTCCTTTCCGTACCCAAAAGGGCTATCAGTTGAGGAAATGATGGCACAAAATCAAGAGATTGTTCGAACTTGCACCACAAATGCCTTTGACTTCAAACTCTACCTTCCCCACTACAACTCCATGGAGGCTTGGAAGCAACACTTTGGAGATCAATGGCCAAGATTCCAGGAAAGGAAGGTCCGTTTTGATCCAATGGCCATCCTCGCTCCGGGACAGAAAATTTTCCCTAGAAATTGGCAGCCCTCGTGATACACAATTTAGGGTTATTACATTTACACTTGTTTTTTCAGTTAAGATGTCGTTTGTCTTCGCTTTTAATGTTGGTCAAGAAGGAGCTCTGCAATGTAAATGAATAACTTGTTGGCAATTTTATTTTCTCCCAAGTGTAATTCTCTTATTTCCGAAGCCCATAGATTTTATTTATTTATTTATTTGGGTTAAATTTTGAAATGATGAGGGGAGAAAAGAATAGTTACTGCCAAGTTAATACCATAGGAAAGAGAAATAATTTGTTTTGTACCAAAAACCTTCCTCTTTGGCAGCAATTGATGATATTTTTGGCTTGTTTCCTGTTGTCTCTTCTCACTTTTTGGATCTTAATTTTTATTCATGGGTTGCAAGAAACTTTCTCAAGTGTATTGCTTTAGTGTCAGTTTTTAGATGGTTGATGAAGTAGTCTCTTTTTCGTTTTTGTTTTTTCCCCTTTTGGTTACATTACTTAGGTGTGAAATGACCAACACTACACTTTAATACTACTATTGGGCCGAAAGGTTACTCCAATTTCTTTTCTTAATCTTATGGAAATCATCTGCTTTAACTAAAAATTCTTGTCCGAATCAATTACAGAGTAAATATATCACATTTATTATATAATTAGTCATTTTTTAGAACTGTGCATCAATCATAATGTACTTACCATATGATCAATTCTAGTTCGACTGAGTCAGGTCCGGACTACAATTTCTCTTATTTTGAACTATTTAAAGTTATATCTAAAAATAAATCCAATAAAACGTAGAAACTTATAAGATGTTTTAGAAAATCTCAATTAAACACCTTCAATGTCGTACGTTTGGTTTTATTTTTTTAAGGAACAAAATTCACTATTTATTGTCTAGTTATGTCCCCTTTATATGTACGTATTTATATTTGTATATAAGTGGGTTTTATTGTATGTATATTATTATCACTATATTTGTGAGGCAATCATTTACTAAATTTTGTTCTTATGTTTCTAAAATAATAATTATGTATTCAATACATAATTAATTATTTATAACTAAAACATTGAGATTACGATTTTTTATCAGGAAAAATCAATTTTGTGTAGTATAAAATTAAGGAATAATTCCACTCTCCTTTTCAGATGTTTAAAATAATTACACGTAGATCCCCTATAGTTTGAAAATTTACATCTAGTATTTCTGAGGTTTACTTCCGTCTAACAAATTAATAAGTCTTTATATTAGTCAAAATTCACTGTATGTGTTGATATTAACAAAAAAAATCGGAAGAAAGTTCATATTTATCCAAAATTAACTTATATTTACTCCCCTCTTTTGATGTTTGAAATAATTACACATAGATCCCCTGTGGTTTGAAAAATTGCATATAATATCCCTGAGGTTTGCTTCTGTCTAACAAATTAATAAGTCTTTCCGTAAGTCAAATTTCACCGTATGTGTTGATATTATAGAAAAAAAATCGAAAAAAATTTACATTTACCCACGATTGACTTATTGCATGTCACATAAATTTTTTATAACCAAATTACCCTATACGTCTTCACGCGTTAATGCAGGTGAGGAGGTATATGTTCACCGTTATAAAGATAGTTTAGTCTCCAAAAAATTATTTGACCTGTAATAAGTTAGAAATAAGTCAATCGAGGGTAAATATCAATTTTTATTCAGTTTATTCTATTAATATCGTCAAATTCAGTTAATTTTGACTGACATGATTATTTATTTGTTAGACGAAAATAAATTTCAAAAATATTGATTATAATTTCTCAAATCATAAGAGATTTATATATAATTATACTAAATGTAAAGAGATGGAAGTATAGTTATCCCAGAAAGTAAATATAATTTATGTGATACCTCTTTTTGTCTTTCCCTCGACTCTTCTCACATTACACTTTCTTCATACTCTATAGGGGCAATCAATTTCTTTTTTTATTAATTAATCATAATAATTTATTTATATTTTTCTTTGTATAGGAATAATTTATCAATAGTGACCACTTTATATGCTATTCTTGTCCCTAATTATCATATAGTGTCAAGATCAAAATTATTTTCGCTTAATATATAATTTTGTGACAATTTTAGAATTGTTATTTGATATCTTTTCATTAATATTATATTTTTTTTGTTGTGTGTTTTTTCCCAAGCACTATCTAATTAGTTTTTATCGATTCACTTTTTTATAAACACTATCCACTTTTGATTCTACGTATCTCAACTTCCACAATAATATTTATAACCTATTTTAACAACTAAAAATATTAGTATTAAAATTATATATAAGTATTAATAAATTATTTAAAATTAATTAAATATTAAGTAATAAATTATTAATAAATAATGATTAATAAACAAATAAAAACAGAAAAATAAAATAAAAAATTGGTGTCGTTGTCCGACTTCGGAAAATTCTACAAAAAAATAAAAATGGTGAGTATGACGACTCACATTACTTTTATAAAATTTTATTATTTTATAGTTATTGTGCAATTTATATTTTTCTTTAGAATATTTGTTTAAATAAACCAAAAGGAATGGTGGAAAAACAATTGAAAATTGAGCACAAAATAGATGAATAGTGTTTTTTCCGATTTCTAATAATAAAAAAATAAGTCAAAATAAAGAAAAACATTTTGACGCAAACATCAGGTCTATTTTGGGCCATGTGAAAAAATGAACCCACATATGGGTTATTTCTTGACATAAAATGTTCCAAGTTGATGAGAGACAGGGCATTTACCATAATTCCTTAAAGACTTGCACTAAGTGATGCGTTCATATGATGATTGTCGCATTTCATAGATAATGATGTATGACGTCTGCGCACTTTTGTGGTGTTTGATAAATATTTATCAAGTTCACTGAACTGACTCGTAGGAGTTGTCTTATGGAAGCCAATGGGTATAATCGATATGACTAGAACTAGTTGACTGCGATAGTACATGAATTAGTCCTTCGACTTGAGGAGCCACAGTAGCTTTGTGTACGGGGCCACTGTATCTTGGTCATAGCTGACGTGGCTACGTAAATACGTGGTTACCAAAAAGCCATGTATCAATGCAGTCAGAACGTCTATGGAGGTTCGTGTTCGAAGAAAGAATGATGGTGATCTCCTATGTCTTCTATGTTGTGTATTTTTCAGAAGTTCATGGGAACAGTTGTCGATCAAACAGGAAAAGTGTTTCCAATATTGATTGAGGAGACACCCAAACAGAAATACATAGATATCGAAGTCCAAGATGGGAACCGATTACGAATTCCATGCTCTTAACTTCGATCAGGAGATTGCTTGATGGAGGAACCGTATCTATATAGTACGCTCAGCTTACAGGTTCACGAAGATTGACCTATTCCCTAGTGCCATGGAGTACTGCTAGATGGCCACCCACGTTAATGGGTACCATATAATTAATGAGTTAATTGAGGGTAATTAATTAAATATAATTTAATTAATCTGAGCAAGTTAATTTCCAATTAAATTGTATATGATACAAGCCCAAGTCTAGCTGAGTAGTGAACCGACAGGGTCACACACAAATCCATGATAAAATTCTCGAAAATAATTCGTTTTGATTAATTGTGGAGAAGAAAAAGCAAAGTTGACCTTGTCTTCTTATGAAGAAGCAAAGTCGAACTTGTCCTCTTGAGAAGAAGAAGTAAAATTGAACTTCTCTTCGTAATGTGACAATATAATTTTTTCTCTTTTCAAAAAGAAGATTTGCAAAGTCGGATTTTTCTTCTTGAGAAAAAGAAGTAAAATTGAACTTCTCTTCGTAATATGACAAAATAGTTATATCTCTTTTCAAGAAGAAGAAGCAAAGTCGGATCTGTCTTCTTGAGAAAAAGAAGTAAAATCAAACTTCTCTTCATAATATGACAAAATGGTTTTGTCTCATTTCAAGAAGAAAAAGCAAAATTGGATTTGTCTTCTTGAGATGAAGAAGTAAAATTGAACTCTTCGTAATGTAACAAAATGATTTTATCTCATTTAAAGAAGAAGTAAAATGGAACTTCTCTTAATAATATGACGAAATAGTTTAGTCCCTTTTCAAGAAGGAGAATCCAACTTGTCTTCCTCTTTTGAAGAAGAGGAAGACAATTTGAATTTGGCCTCATTTGAGATCTATAAATAGGAGAGCTTATTGTTGAAAATTATATACATAAGTTATCCTCTCTTGATCTCTTTACTAGTTTTGCTCTCTTGTTCTTGTTCTCTCAAATGAGAAACGAGCTCTCTTGTCTTCTCCATCGATCAATTGTTGATCTACTATAATCCTTTAACACCTACTAGCATAGGGTTAAAGAGATTCCGTCATAGGTGGCGTGGACTATTTTTAGAGGGAAGACACTTGTGTTCCTACCGTGACGATAACCGAACACCGTTCACTTTGTCAAGCAATTAGTAGCCGTTTCCACTGTTGGTTTGGAACGGGGTTCGTTCTTGAGAACGTTCAATCACCTACATTAAACAGAGTGCACCAAAAGGTTGATATCCTAAACAATTCAATTTACTCTTTTTTGCATGAGATCTGCGTCGTAGCAGCAACTAGACGGGCGATTTGATCGCTAATTACAGTATTATATTGTAATTTAAACTCTAATTTCAGCTGCGTTTTACGTCTCAAGGGCTATAGAAAACTAATACGTCTAAGGTAAGCTTTAGTAGTGAAACAGACCACTAGAAGAAAGATTGAGCAAAATTAAAAAATAAAGGCAAATTTGATCATTGAAAGGCCATCGAAGAATCAAATATAGTTGAATATGATGAAAACTCAGGGATGGTTTGGTTGTGTTTTCAATGGGATTTTTCTCACTTTTTACTGTTTGAGAATGTGGGAATGTGTTTGTTTTGTACCTTTTTTAGTGAGAATGCATTCCCAATTCATTTCTCAATTTCAAATTTAATAGGTCAAATAGGCTTGTCATAGTTGTCTTTTCTTGTCAGCCACTATTTGCTTCTTTCCCATCAATTAAAATTGGTTTTCTCTCTCAACCATTCCTTTCAATGGACTTCTCAAATAAAACCAGCTCTCCTCCTCCTTCTTCTTCCCCTGAAACTCACCCACGGATCCATCCGTTTTTTACGAACGTCGAGTCGTGTGGTTCGAACAACATAACTTGCCGGAAGAGAAAGCGCGGCACTCGAACGAAGGTTAGCTCTGTACCACGTACCGTCTGTTTATGTTGTTTTCTTCAGTGCAGAAACAGAAATATGAAATTTGTAGTAGTGATCGAGATGCTGATAGGAATTTTCTTCTCCATTAGTATAGTGTTCAGCTGCGAGAAACTTCATGTAGTAGTTAGTGCTTGTTTTCGGCTGCGATTAAGCATACTTGTAATTTTTTTTTTGTTGGTAAATAAATGCAATTTCTTAATCCATTCGCCCCTTTTGTCGTGATTATTTTGTGAATTAAGTTATACCAAAATCACATTTAGATTACATTAAGACAATAGATTAACCGCATATTCTCCATAAGTAAATAATTAGGAAGGAAGAGAGAGGATGATTAACAGCATATTCTCTTTTATACTACAGCATTCTAATTCATATCTTACATCTCAAATCTTGAATGAGGTTGATGAAGGCTGTAGCTATGCTTTTGATTTGATACGTTTTCAGTTCCCATAAACTAACAGAGGAAAGATCAAATCTGAGTAATTTTCTTGTTCGATAAAGTTTAGTGCTGAATTGAAGTTTGCTCATTACTTTGAAAATTGTCAAAATATTTTTACTTGTTACTTGAGTTCGAATTGTGTCTATTTGGATTGAAGCTCATTCACTTCTCAAGTACTAACAGCTATATGGTACTGTACATAATTTGAAAAATCATAGATAAAAGAACTTTATACAACCTCAGAAACTATTGGGAAAAATCCAGGAAGAACCTTAGAAGAAAGGTATAATGCATTCAACATATATAGATTAATGTTGTGACTTTTGAATTTAGAGATGGATGAGGCAACAGTCATACATATTTCACTTGTAAGATCTATAACAATAAAAAGAATTTAAAGATGGATGAAGCAAAAGTCAGTAATGAAATCATCTTGCTTTTTATTACAATAAAAAGAATAACCAATATTAAGGACTTGAATGTTCTCTTATATCGCCAATTTCAAGTTAAAGAATACATTTCGTATGACTCATATTTACATTGTTCGAAGGAGTAACTCCTTTCAATTTGAACTTCCATAAGAACATTCATAACACTCATCAAATTCACAAGTTCGATTTATTCTTCTCACTTGACTAAGACTGTTTAATGGCATTTCTCTATTAACTAATGTCCTATTTTTTACGTTTCTATACATATAATGAGATGGTATCCATATTTAGATCATGTTCTAATGAAACAATACAATAATATTTATTATACACATGTTATATGCTAATGAAATAATACAATAATATTTAGTGGATTGTACTTACTACCAATAATAAATAAAATAATTACAAAAATTTATAATAATGATTAATTACAGTAAATTACAAATAGTGAAGAAATATTGTTTATACTTACAAATGTGAAGTTATGAGTTATGATTAATACTTTAGATTTTTTCACTTACGTCGTGACTTTAACTTACATGGTAGATGAGTCGAAAGGGGAAGGAGGCATGTAATACGTCTTCGGATCCAAAGTCACGGACTGACGATGCTTGGTGGGATATGCCACAGGTGTCATTGCTCATCGAATTAATGTATGAGCATTTCAAGAAAGGACACCTTCTGTCATCAACATTTAGTGAGCAAATTTGGCGTGAGATCGGGAATGAATTGTCCCAACGTAATAAAACACAATACATAGTTGCGCAGCTTAAAGGTAAGGCTAACAGGTTTCGAATGCTTTGGCGTAAGTTTTACGATTTGGTGTACAAACGGACTGGTTTTGGTTGGGACCCAACAACGTGCACCGTGACTGCATCAGAGGATCGTTGGGCTGAATGGATCGCGGTAATTGTATTACATTTCTCCTATTTATTTGATAAATCTATTCATCATTTATTGACATACGTCAACTAAAGTGTGACTGGTTATGTAGGCTAATCCGAGAGAATCTGGCTTGAAAAAGAAGGGTCTTCCTCATTTCGATTTATGTACTGAGATGTTCTCATCTTCTGTGGCCACTGGTAGCCATGCCCGTTCTTCTGCCATGCCTCCTGTATCCAACAATGACAATGATGACGTTGATGTAAGCTACCCTACAATGGCTACTGGTAATCCACTTGAATCCGGGCCCGAGCAAATTCCAACAGCAAGAAGAGGTCGGCAGCGAAAAGGGGAGCAAAGTGATCGGTTGAAGCGAGTTGATAAATGCATTGATGCCATAACCGCTTGCAGTGAAGTCAAAACTCAGAAGCTGACAAATGTTATGAACGATAATATTGGAGAATGTCATCGAGCGGGCGTAATGTCAACGTCACTCAACAATCGGCAAGCCCATTCACCAAAAGAGTTATTTAATCAACGTCACTCACAGTTGCGTAATGTCATCGAGCGGGCGTTTGATGTGCTAAAGAACAGATTCCCAATTCTGAAAGGACCTATGCCGCCATACAGCTTAGATCGTCAACGAGATCTTGTCATCGCATGTTGTGTGATCCACAACTTCATACGGAAGTTTGGCATAGATGACCAATTTTTTGAACATGGGGAACGGGGAGAGTTTGACGATCTCGACAATGAAGCAAATGACCAGTATCGTCGTTTGCCTCAACAATCGCAACAAGACATTGATACGCAAGCGGCATTCCGCGATGCAATGGCCGGTCATTTGTGGTCTGATCGAGATACCGGTAACGACAATACTGATTAAATTTTTGTATTTGCAAATGGGGTTGAGGATTAATGGCCAATTATATTTTTATATGTCTTTACATATATATATATATGTCTCCACCTATATCTATCTATCTATGTACATATATATATATTCAATATGCCGGGTGAAATATAATTTCAAAATATATAAATAACAATAATCAACATATAATCAATATAAATGTAATCTACAAAAAATTATTATAATTTTATATAAATTAAATACACATCAAATCAAATGTCAATGGCTTGTGGAAGGAAACGAGGTTTCCAAGAAAATTTGCAGCAAAATGTTTATGCTCATCAATGATCTATTTGCATCAATTTTAATAAAATATACAGCACTTCTTTTTATATAATTAAAACGGTCCAAAATAATATGTAAATTGATTATTAAAATATATACATATAAAAATAATGTTGATACTTAAAAATAATATTGATACATATTAAAATATATACATATAAAAATAATTTATTTATATTAAAATATATAAATGAAAGAATGATATAGATTATTACAAAGAATTATAATTTTATATAAATTAAATACACATCAAATCAAATAACAATTGCTTGTGGAAGGAAGCAATGAGAGTTTTTCAAGAAATTTGCAACAAAATTGTTTATATAATGATGTATTTTGCATCAAATTTTACTAATATGTCCATATTTTTTAGTGTAATTTCCATGCAATCTTCCAATTTAACACCATATATATATAATCACATCAAACTTTTTATTTGTGCACCAATTGAACTACATTCTTCGGCAGAAACTTGCAGCAAATTATCTCTACTTCTTTGAGCAAAAGTTCATCTAAAATTTTGTTCTCCTTCAATATGGTGATATCCGGATACATATTTCAAGATGTGGTTTTCTATCGTGAATGGTGGACAAGGGAGATGGAGGACGTATTCGTCCAATCTCTCATATACTGCAAATGGCTCGGTATATGGCGCGCAAACGAACGCACCATGCAAGCCATCAATTCCGCCATACTCGACGTAAATAGAGATTTCAACACGCAACTAAGCTACGTTTCGGCGCAGAATAGAGTTTTCCAATTGCGACAACGCTTTTATACGCTCCAATAGGTGGAAAATCACCCGGGCGTTACATGGAACCACGATGAAAGGAAACTAACGGCCGACGACCAAGTATGGAATGCCATTGCCCGGGTACGTTTCAAAATTTTTTATGTTTGGATATTGCAAATTTCGTTTATTTTTTAGTAATACAAATTTATAAAATTGTTCGGTACGCTAATGAATAGGAGAATCTAATGCCTCGTTGCTACCAAAATGCGTACGAGCCAAAATGGGAAGAGTTGTGTGAGCTCTTCGATGTCGATGAGAACATTGACATTCCGGTACCGGACGAGGAGGAAGAAGATGACGATGATGTTCTTTTCTCGGAGCCTCCTATCGTCATTTTTGATCCAATCCGCATTGATCCGTCGTCGAGCTCGGACAACGAAAATGGCACGTCCAATGCGGCGCCGCCGGAGGAACCCCCTACTACACCAAAATGATTGTAATTTTTTTTTTAATTTGAAGATTTTATTTTTATGTAAGGCATTGATGCTTAATATAGTCCCATTTCACGTCTTCTTTTATGCTTAATAATAAAATTTGTTTGTCTTTTACATGAATCTTGTAATTATGAAAAATATATTTAGTCCCATTCACGTCTTTTTTTTCTATTAATATATAGAACAGTAATTCATATGACCGAAATAGATATTTTTTTATTACATTTATATAAAATGACATCACAACAAATTAAATTGAATTATCATTTGATCATTTTTTTTGTTCGATCGAAATTGATATTATTCTTTAATGTAAATAAATTACATGAATTACTAAAAATAAAAGAAACAAAACAAAAGATCCAATCACAGGTGATGTGTATACCAGAAGTTAGTAAACTTTATAAATTGGTGCATTGTTGAGGCCATTTTCCCTTTGATTTCATCTTACAGAACTTAGTAGATATATATATATATATATTCCGAAATTACTGGGTTATGGTGATGGCCTGGACTTGAGCGAGTCCGGTCACGTGTAGCGGCAATTATCATAAGTTGCACCATAAACAATTAAACCGTTTCAATTAAAATAAAATTAGAGAATTTTGCAATAATGAAATGTCTCCATAGTAATTTGCAACAATAAAAAGTGTCAATTTATTTGCATTTATTTTTCGCCTCATTTCCAAACGGATGGTCTATGATTTATTGAACTAAATAAATTATAATATAAGTCATCTTGACACGGAACAATACTTTCAATTCTCTAAAGTTTGTCATATTGTAATTACATGCCTTTCAATTTTTTTCGTTTCACAGTTAATCACTCATATGATTTAAATATCTAATAAAATATTTTTACAATTTTTGATTTCTTTTTTGTTCAATTCATTCTTTTGTTTTTCATCCACATTTTTTGGATTTATTTGCACCAATGAAATTGGGTTTTTCTTACTGGACTATTAATTTATTTTAATTTATTATATAATGATTCAGTTAATTATTCATGACAATTAATTTAGATAAATTTAAATTAATATAAATAGAATTAAAATAATATAAAAAGGAGACAAACATTCAATCAATTAGGTCAACCCTCATAACTAATTTCTGTTACATCAAAAGTACATATACCTATATTCAACATTCTCACACCTATATACATACATTTGGAAACAACTAAACCAAACATATTCTCAATTTTCGCACAAAAACCAATAAAGCATTTCCATCCCATTTTCAAAAGTTGGAAATTGAAAATGAAAATGAAAACACAACCAAACCAGCCCTCATATTCTCACTAGCTATTTTGTCAATTGATGCTTCCAAGTATTAGGTGTTGGATTCGATATTTAATAATCATATGTTTTCTTATCCGAGCTGGTTTTTTAGATTTAAAGAACTAAATGATGGTGTTGGTTACACAACAAATAATATTTATTTTATTACAAATGAAATTAGTTCAATCTGTTTGAAGAATCAGGATGGATCAATTACAACTTTTAATAAATGTTTGATAGGTAGAAAATTGATGAAAAATCTATTTTCCACCGTGAACTTTTGAATCAAAATAGTTCGAAGTGAGAGCAAAAGATGGTGCATTGGAAATCATTTATGGTACCTCTTGGTGATGGAGGGAATTCAAAAAGACAAAATTTGTACCGCTAGCTACTTCATCACCTGGTGCTTTTGATATTGGGATGTCGATTTTAGCATGTAGTCATATGATGTTTCCTCATCAAAGTTGGTTCTTTGATTTTAAAAAACTAAATGATGAAGTTGTCTGCACAACAAATAATATTCATCTTATCACATGTCGAATTGGTTCAATCTGTTTGAATAATCAAGATTGGTCAATTATAACCTTAATAGGTGTTCAATATGTACAGAAACTGATGAAAAATCTCATTTTAGTGGGAACTTTAGAATCAAAATGGTCAGAAGTGAGATAAAAAATGGTGATATGAAAATTATTTCTGGTGCACACGTGGTGATGAAGGTTATTTGAAAAAAAATATTTGTACCACTATTTGGGTAGTACAGTTATTGAAACTGCTGCAGCAACTTCCATGAATAATGGGAAAAAATCGGAAGGGATTAGGCTATAATATATGTGCTTGGGACATGAATGTGATAAATCCTCGAACTCGTTCATAAAATAAGGATTGTTGAAGAGAGTTCAATCTTTGAAATTGGATTAATGTGAGGATTGCATCAAAGGAAAACAGAGAAGAGCGAAATTTAGAACAAAATTCCACAATACTTAAGGGATTTTGAATTATGTTCATTGTGATGTATAAGGCCCCTAAAAAACAAGCTCTTTATGAGAAAAACACTATTATGTCACACTTGTTAATGATTATTTTCGGAGAGTTTGGGTGTGCATGATGAAGATAAAGCATGAAGGGTTAGGAGTGTTCCTCAGATGGAAAAAGATGAGGAGAACTTAGACAGGCATAGGAATCAAATGCCTATATACAGACAATGGTGGAGAATACATAAATGATCCATTTGAGGAAATCTCTAAACATGAAGGCATTGCCAGACACTTCATTCAATCGAACTTTGCTGGAGAATATTCAATGTTTGCTATTTAATGATGGGTTGGATAGAAAATTTGGGTGAGGACTATGATATCTCGTCAATCATCTACCGACTACTATTATTGATGGAAAATTTCTATTGGAGAAACGATTTGGTAAGCCTACTATAGATTATGACTGCTAACATATGTTTGGTTCCAATATAAACTATCATGTTAATGGATCTAAGTTAGATCTAAGAGCAAAGAATGTGATATTTATGGGGCTAACCATTGGCATAAGAGATTGTCATCATAGTGCCCGAACACAAAAAAAAATCAATAGGATGTAACATTTTATGAGTCTACCATATTGAAGAAGGTATGAACTAAACACTCAAATGGTGTTCTGAAACCAATGGAGTTTTAAAGAGTTGTAGTTCTAGCAAATGATCATCTCGCAGCCCAGCAGAGGTCGCATGAGGGTTTTACTCTTCTCCGGAATGTGAGCCGGTGGTCATAGGCTTTGCTCACCAACTTATACTTGGTTAGTTTGGAGTCCTGCTGTTGGTAAACTTTATTTTATGTATATAGTTATCCGAGGCAAATATGTAATATCCAGTAGATTTGATTCGCAGTAGATCTTTTTTTCTATTCGGATAAGTGTTTGGGATGCGGATTTTGAATTCTATCGAATAATGCAGAAAAATACTTGGGATCTATTTAACGGTGGTTTGGATCACAATCTAAGGATTTTTAGTTTTACTGAAACCACTCTAATCCACGAGAAGGATTGTTGTACCTCTTCTTAAAATAAAAGTCATAGTAGAATAAAATATAGTTGAGTGTGATAAAAATTCATATTTCTCACTAGTTACTTCCTTAGTTGGTTCTTTTGATGTTTGTATGTTGAATTCAACATTGGATCATCATATTTTTCCTCATAGGGATTGGTTTTTTTTTTATTTTAAAGAACTAAATGGGAGTTGTCTACAGAACAAATAATATTCATCTGATCACATATGGAATATGTTCAATCCGATTGAAAAATCAAGACGAATCAATTACAACCTAAATAGGTGTTCGATATATACTGAAATTGATGAAAAAATCTCAATTTCATGGGAACTTTAGTATCAAAATGGTTATAAGTAAGAGCAAAAAATGGTGCGATGAAAATAATTTCTGTTGCACGCGTGATGATGAAGATTATTCAAAAAATAATAATAATTTACCACTATTTTGGTAGTACATGCATTGAACTTGTTGGAGCAACTTCCACGGATGATTAAGAGTCAAAAGAAACCAGACTATGACATGTGCGTTTAGGATAAGCAATTGATAAATCCTTGAACTTTATCATAAAATAAGAATTATCGAAAGGAGTACGATCTTCCAACCTCGATATATGTAAGCATTGCATCAAAAGAAAATAGACAGGTGTGAAATTTGGAATAATAATCCCCAATACTCAAAGGATTTTGGATTATATTCATTCTGGTGTATGGGGTTCCTTTAAAACAAGTTCTTTAGAAAGAAAATACTATTATGTCCAATTTGTTGATGATATTCCTAAAGAATTTGGAAATACACGATGAAGACAAAAGATGAAGCGTTATGGGTATTCCTCATATAGAATAAGATAATGGGAACTTAGACATGCAAACTGATCAAATGTCTCCTTACGAATAATGCTGGAGAACACGAACGTGATCCTTTTGAGAAAATCTATAAAGATGGAGGCATTATCGGATAATTTATTATCAAGTCTACAGCACAACAAAATAGAGTGTCAAAACGTATAAATTAAACTTTGTTGGAGAAAGCTTGATGTATGTTATTAAATATTAGGTTGGATAGAAATATTTGAGTTGAAACTGTGATATACGCATGACATTTTATCAATCATCTACCGTCTACTGTTGTTGATGGAAAAACATCATTTAACAAATGGTTTGGTAAGGTTGTTACACATTATGACTCCTTACATATGCTTGGTTCCACTATTTATTTTTATGTTAAGGAATAAAAATGGATCCAAGAGCAAAGAAGATGATATTTAAGAAGATCACCTCCGAAATAAAAAGTTATTGTCATAGTGCCCAAAGACAAAGAAAATAATCTTCAACAGAGACGTAACTTTTGATGAATCTACCATGTTAAAGAAAGTAGATACTGAAAAATCAATTGGTGCTCTGAAACAGGTTTATGTTTGAAACAGTTATAATTTCAACAATTGACCATTCAACGCCTTGACCAAAGTAGCATAACAATTTTGCTCTTCTCGAATTATGGGATTCGCCTAGATTTGCTCATCAGCTTATACTTGTTCAGTTTGTATTTCTGTTGCTGGCAAAGTTTTTGTTATATATATAGTTATTTGAGCTCAAATATCTAATATCAGATAAATTTGATTTGATGTCGATTTCTTTTTCTTTTTGCATAAGTGTTTGGGATGTGTATTTTGAATTCTATTAGATGATATAAAAAAATATTTAGAATCTATTTAAAGGTTGTTGGGATCACTTTTTGAGGAGTTTGAGTTTCTTAAAACCACTCTACTCCAAGAGAAGGTTGTTGTCTCTTTTCATGAAGTTTGTGTTGCTACATACAGTTATGAATTTAAAAAAAAATCAGGGAATTCAAATGGAGATGCGGAAATTTGGGGCGTTCTCAAAATCGTCTAAAAGTAAAAGGGAATGGGGGTGTCTTTTGTCATGAAATAGACCTGTAGAAGAAAGATTGAGCAAAATTAAAAAAATAAAGATAAATAGATTAAAGAAAGAACATAGCAGAATCAAATGTAGCTGAGTGTGATGAAAACTCATATTTCTCACTAGTTATTTCGTCAACTGGTGCTTTTGACGTTTGTGTGTTGGATTCCTTATATGTAGTCACCATAAGTTTCCTCATCAAGGCCAGTTCTTTCATTTTAAAGAACTAATGACAGAATTATCTACACAACAAATAATATTCATCCTATCACATATGAAATTGGTTCAATCCATTTGAATAATCATGATGGATCAATTATAACCTCAATAGATGTTCGGTATGTATCGAAGTTGATGAAAATCTCATTTTATGGGAACATTTGAATCAAAATGGTTCGAAATGAGAGCAAAAGGTAGTGTGTTGAAAATAATTTCTGGTGCATTTGTGGTGATGGAGGGAATTTACAAAAATCATTATTTGTACCACTATTTGAGTAGTACATTATTGGAGCTAATGCAACAACTTCCACAGATGATCTCAGAGTAAGAAGGAATCATACCATGACATACGTGCTTGGAACAAGTGAGAAATCCTTGAATGTGATCATAAAACAAAGATTGTTTTGAAAGGAGTGTAATCTTCCAAATCTGATTTATGTGAGCATTACATGAAATGAAAACAAACATGCATGAACTTGAAACAACAATCCACAATACTCAGTGGGTTTTAGATTATGTTCATTCTTTGTATGGGGTCTTTTATAAACAAGTTCATTATGAGGGAAACACTACTATGTCATCTATGTTGATCATTTTTTTTTCTTGACTAAGGAGGATCAGTGTTGGTTCCCCAACTATTCTCCACGTGACTCGACCCCATGACCAAAGTCATGGGTGCAAGGTGTTCTTGCAACAAACCACCTTACAGGAAATTCAATATATGCTATGCAGTGCTGGGTTGGAACTGTGACATGCACATATCATATCGTCAATCATCAACTGTCTACTTCCATTTATGCAAAAAACCATTAGATAAATGGTTTGACAAGCCTGCTAGATTATAACTCCTTGCATGTGTTTGGTTCATTACACAATATCATGTTAAGGAATTAAATTAGTTGGATCCAAGAGCAACAACGATGATATTTATGTTGATCACCTCAGGCATAAAAGGTTATCACTTAAGGTGATTGGAGATAAAGAAATAATCTTCAGCATAGATGTAATCTACCATGTTAAAGAAGGTTGATGTTGAGCAGTCAAATGGTGCTTCCAAACAGGTGGAGTTTGAAAGAATTGTAAATGAAGAAACTGATAATGATTTTCATTCATCATAAGGAGACTCAGATGAAGATGAGGTCCAAAACCAAGACCTCCCACAACAACATGAATCAATTGTAACTAGCAAACCAAAAAAATTATCAGTAAGCCTGTTCATTTTGCTGATATGGTGACTTGTGCTTCTTTAATTGCAACTGATGACATTCTTATCACTTATAATGAAGCAGTCAAAAGTTTAAAGTAAGATAAGCAGATTTGCCATGAACAAAGAAATACATTCTTTTTATAAGAATTAGACATGGACATTAGTCAGTCTCCCAAAGAGAAAGAAGACGATTGGGTGCAAATTATAAACACAAAGAAAGAAGGATTTCATGGCCAAGAAAACGTTCCCTGTAAAGCAAAATTGGTGGCTAAAGGCTACGTTCAGAAACAGGTGTAATGAGGTATTTTCTCCAGTTGTGAAGCATTTCTCTATTAGAATTTTGTTAGCTTTAGTAGCACATTTAGATTTAGAACTAGTTTTGTTGGATGTAAAAAATGCATTTTTACACAAAGACTTGCTAGAGGAGATCTATGACCCAGCCAGAAGCTTTCGAAATTGTTGAAAAACAAAATTTGGTGTATAAACTTAAAAAATCTTTGTGTGGGTTGATGCAATCTAGCTCCAGAGGAGTGACACAAGAGATTTGACAAGTTTATGATAGGACAAACATACATAAGGAGCAAGTACAATCAATCTGTGTATTTGCACAAGCTACAAGATGGATTATTTGTATATCTTTTTCTCTATGTTGATGATATCTTGATAGCTTCCAAGAGTCGGATTAAAATTGTAAAGCTTAAGACTCAAATGAAAATGGAGTTTGAGATAAAGGATCTATGTGAAGCATAGAAGATTCTCGGCATAGAAATCACAAGAGATAGAGGACTAAGGAGGCTTTTCTCAACTCAAAAGCAATATTTGAAAAAAATGCTATATTATTTTGGCTTAAACTAAAAGTCAAAATCGATTAGTACTCCTCTTGCTCCTCATTTCAAACTTGGTGTTTTATCCAATAAAAAGAGTGAAATAGAACGAAAGTACATATCAAGAGTGCTTTATCCAAATATTGTTGGTAGCTTAATAAATGCTATAATATGTAAAATGCCCAAAATTTCACAGGCAGTTGAGTTGATGAGCAGGTATAATGATCCTAGAAAGGAACATTCGCCAGATATGAAATTGATTCTTCGATACATCCAAAATATAATAGATGTTTGATTGATTTTTTAGCAAGAAAAACAACCAGTATGTAATTGGGTATTGGATTCAGACTTTTCTAGTGATTTTAATAAACGAAGATCAACCACTGGCTACAAGTTAGCGAAAAGACCCAATTGGTTGGACATCAACCTTACGGTCAACAATTACTTTGTATACTATGTAAACTGAGTATATGGCAATTGTAGAGGTGGTAAAGGAAGTAATTTGACTTGAAAGGTTATTTTATGAATTGGGAATTGATTAAAAGCACGTCACAATACATTGCAACATTTAGAATGCTATCTAGTATGCAAAGAATCCAGTCTCTCAAGCAAGAATGAAGCACGTTAATGCTCGATATCATTTTATGCGAGAATTCTAGAAGAAGGTAAAGTCAAAATCCAGAAGATTTGGGCCATTAAAACTCCTGCAAATAGGTTGCAAAGTTGTGACTGCAATCAAGTTTTGATTATGTATTTACACTTTATCAACATTGTCAAAATTTGAAGATTGAAATTGTGGACACTATCAAGATTGTGGGAAATAAATGTGAAATTCACCAAGATGGAAATTTGTTAAAAGGTGGTTCATTTGCTAGATTTAATTCATTTGACTAGATCTAATTCCCTTGTCCCATATTACAAAATTTGGAGAAGAACTTCTTATAAATAGAAAGGCTTAGTTTATGGTTAAATCATTCCTCTATATTTGTCATTTATCATATTTTTAAATTTTTTTCTATTTGTAAAATTTAACTTTATAATCTTTTAGTAAGATATTTATTTGATCGTGTTCGATGATTTAAGCATATTTTTAGGATGAGCCTTGTTAAATCGGTTGATGCCTGAACCACATATTTTATCTCTCTTTTTGGCTTTATATTCTTCATATAATTTAATTCTAACATCTTTATTAAGATACGTGTGTAGTTCATACTGTGATCTGTAGAGCTCAAACTACAAAAAAATTATTTTTCATATTGTTACGAGATTTACAATGGGATCTAAAATATCATACTTAGGTTTTTTCTATCTTAAGATCATTTAGGTTTGATCCTTGTGTGCCTTCATTCACAAAATATCTGTTAAAACAATATTAGATTGATTCCAATTACGATACTCGAATACTTAGTGACTTCCATAGTCAGTTTTATGCTTATATATCATTCTAATTTTTTTCCTCTTCTTTTCAATTTATTATTCCCTTATCTTACTTGGATCATCCCAACCCCTTTTGTCAAATTCACACTACTAAGCCCAATAACATATCATTAGCCCAACCCATATAACTCGGCCCATTTCCCATGCAATAGAGTCCGGTGAGCTTTGGATCGGGCCAATTCTACCCCCAAGATCCAAATAAAAAAAACTTGTCATTTAAATTCAGATTATAAAATTGGGTGTACAAACAAAGACAAAACCCCGCTTTTAGACTCCACCTAATACTCATAATATCCTCTAAGAAAATCATATTAAAGTCGTGGGAGGCTTAGGTGGTTCTCAATAAATAAAAAATAAAAATATTATTGGCCACCTCAACCTCAAGTTCATAACGATCTTATTTCTACCATGTTTTTATAGCAGTTGATGGGCCCACATAAATGACATAAACTGGGAGCTTCTTGCAAGTTTACTAATTTAATTTCTTTAATTACCTGCTAATCATTCTTAATATTAAAATTGTTGGTTGATTAAGGAACAGATCCAGTCAGTAAAGCAGCACATCTCACTCTCACTCCCTTTTCCTCAATTGTGTGCGCGCGTGTGCAATATGCATCAAACATAGTACAATTACACTTGTGTGGCCCACCAAGCCAATTATACTTTATTTTTTTGTCAAAATTAATATTTAAATACTTAATCTAATTAAATTTGGACAAAATTGTTTTTTATGTTTACGTTAATTAGTAGAATAAGTAAGACACTAATAACCAAAATAAATATTAATTCTTTTTTAAAAATATTATATATTTTGTTTTAATTCCACTAATAAAATATGTTTGTTATTTAATTTAATTTTTTTATAATCTAGAAAAAATTAATTATAGTGTATGATTGTAAATTTGCAATTTTACTTAGTGGGTCCGGCCCAAAGCTAGTTAAACTACCATTCTTATAATTTGTTGGGCTAGAGGAGATTTTGGGCTTCCGACTAGTTCAAGCCCAATTGACTGGTCAAGGCTAGACGACGACGCCGTTGGATTTGCTCCTCAACCACAATGCACACACAAACAAAATAAAAAAGAAATCCGTTGTGAAAAATTCCATATAAAATTTCCAATTCTGAGGACAAACAAAAGATAAAAGCCTTTCTGCGCAGAGAGAGAGAGAGAGAGGCTTCTGAAGTAAGGAGGAGACAGAAAAAAAAAAAAAAGGATAAATAGAAAAGACGAGAAGAACAAAAATCACCATTGGCGCTGATCTTTCTGAAGAAGAAATCCTCACGTGAAGAGCTTCTCTACTGCAGTCATTCATCCGATCGATCTATTTAGCATGAGAATGCAGTTTCTATTTGTATACATTTTTGTTTTTTGTTATTCTTTTACCTTTTTCTCAATTTTTCGACAATTGTGAAATCGGACAAGGAGAAATAAACACCTAGTGTTCTTCGTAGGCTGAATCTTTTGCTTTTAAATTTCTTTTTTAGGGTTTTGTGGATTTTGTGGTAATATTTAGGGGTTTTCTGGTGAAGTATGTGAGATCATTAGTTCCGGGGGTTAGCGAAAAAAGTTGGTACTTCTTTTCTTTTTTGCTTTTTTCTTTTTTTTCTTTGTGTGTGTGTGTGTGTGTTTTGTGTGTATGAAGATTTGTTGTTTTCCTTTTCTTTGCTTTGGAGAAGGAGAAGAAGATAATAATATTAAGACTGGTAAAGACGCATATTATATATATTGTTGTATT
>NC_026145.1:2178550-2194717 GCF_000512975.1 Sesamum indicum
GGAAATGAGGGTGAGGAGATGGAGAATGATGATTCTAAGTTAGGGTTTTGGGAAGCTTTTGACAATGTTGGTGGTGAAGGGAAGGAGTTTGGGTCGCAAGTGAATGATGAGAGAGCAAACAGGAGGGAGAATAACAAGAGGTTTGACTTTGATGGCGAGAAAAGCCATGATCTTTTGCAGCGGATAACTGACGTGGAGTCAAGATGTCCCACTACTGGTGGTAGTGAAATTCAGGGCCTGAAAGTGGATGTTAATTTGAATTTGGGGTTGGGTGATGAGCCTTCATCTTCAACATCGACAGCCATTGCTATGGGAAGAGAGAATTGCTTGGGTGATACTCAGAATAAACGACCAAAAGTTCATTCTTTTTCTCTGTGAGATTTCTTTCTTTCTATAACTATGAGTATCTCTGTGTTGTTGCATGGATGTGCCTGTATTACCATTGCACAGTCTCGTACAAGATCTGTTGTTGTGAATTCCATTCCTTGCCTATCATTGTCTGATTGAGCTTGTGACTCTCATTGGGCTACTGGTAATAGGTGGAACTTATTCTATTGCAAAATTAGTATGAGGCATGAGAAAGATATACACGGAAGAAGCTAGTTATTTTGTCCATCACCAAGTTGAACTGAAATCTAATCTTTTTAGGTTTGTTTGGCTTTTCCAGGGGTTCTGAGCTTGTCAGTTAATTGTCTTTCTAACCTCTTCCAGTGGTTAGAAAGTCTTTTTCTGCTCCTCGCAAGCCACTTACTCTACTTTCTTCGTCTCATAAGAATCACACTGTTCGATCCACCTATGGATAGTGATCTAAATTGAGTGTTCCAAGATGGCATAATTTCTTAGCTTTGTGTAAATATTCTGGACCGCCTGGCGGTATGTCCTGGATGCCCTACCAGGTGGACAGGCCAGGAATTCTTGTGTTGCCGTCAGTTTTCTCCTCAGAGATATGGCCCTTGGCCCTTGCCTATTACAGAAAGCCACTAGCCTAGTTGTAATTCTTCTCTTGTGCAGGGATTGGAGCACTAGTTTCGAAAATGAAATTCATTACTTTGCTCCTGTGCATGAGGAGATTGGTGATGAGGTTGTGCCTGATTCTACTATTGCTGGGGATGATGCTGGAAAAAATAGTGACTCCTTAAAAATGGGAGACTCGTTAGAAGTTCGCATGGATCTTACTGATGACTTGTTGCATATGGTACATAAATGTTGCAATCAGAAGAAATTGCTAGTTCTTATTTGTTTGAAGTTCAGTTGGATCTTACTATTGTTTTGTGCTGTAGGTCTTCTCTTTCTTGGATCACGTTGATCTTTGTCATGCAGCAAGAGTTTGTAAACAGTGGAGGGATGCAAGTTCTCATGAAGATTTCTGGCGTTATTTGAATTTTGAGAATCGACCCATCTCTGTGCAACAATGTGAGTACAGTACCGATTTCCAGTGCTATAATTTAATGCACAGATATAGATTTCTGCTACATAGCATTGATCAGTTGTTTGGTTTTTTCAGTTGAGGACATGTGTCAACGATATCCAAATGCTACTGCAGTAAATGTTTATGGTACTCCTGCTATACATCAACTCGGAATGAAAGCAGTCTCTTCATTAAGGTAATTTAAATATTGATACTTTTAAATAAATTTTTTAGCTTCGCAACCTCTAGGATGTTTCTGATTTTTATTATTTTGCCCCAGAAATCTTGAGGTTTTGACTTTGGGCAAAGGCCAGTTAGGCGAAACTTTTTTCCAAGCCCTAACTGATTGCCATATGTTGAGGACTTTAACAGTGAATGACACTACATTGGGTAATGGCATTCAGGAAATACCCATTTATCATGATAGATTGCATGAGCTTCAGATAGTGAAATGCCGTGTGCTCCGTGTTTCCATCAGGTGATAATTGTTTCGAGTCATATTTTAAAATTCTATTGATGCATCCATGATATTATAAATCATGGTTCTTTCTCAGGTGCCCACAGCTTGAAACCTTGTCTCTAAAGCGGAGTAGTATGCCACACGTTGTTCTCAATTGTCCGCTTTTGCATGAACTTGATATAGCTTCTTGCCATAAGCTTTCGGATGCCGCAATTCGTTCAGCAGCAACATCATGCCCACTCTTGGAATCCTTGGATATGTCAAATTGTTCATGCGTTAGTGACGAGACACTACGAGAAATAGCTATGTCTTGTGGAAATCTCCGTTTTCTTGATGCTTCATACTGCCAAAACATCTCTCTTGAAGTAAGATCTCTTTTTAATTCATTTTCACTGATAGCATATGTATGTTTTATCTAACTTGTGTTTCTCCTCGGGAGTCCGTGAGACTGCCAATGTTGACAGTTCTGAAGCTTCACAGTTGTGAGGGTATTACATCGGCTTCTATGGCTGCTATAGCTCATAGTTATATGCTAGAGGTTTGAATTAATGCTTACATGAGCTTTTCAGCAATTTGCAAGTTAGATAAATATTTACATTGGAAGTTGCTGATATTTATTGTATATGTATTTTAGGTTCTTGAGCTTGATAATTGCAGTTTATTGACATCAGTGTCTTTGGATCTTCAGCGCCTGAAGAACATAAGGCTTGTACACTGCCGCAAGTATGTCCTAATCTTGCCTCTAAGCCTTAACATGTTTTTTTCAGGGAGTAATTCTTTACTCGCATATTTGCAGATTTGTTGATTTAAATTTAAGAAGCAGTGTGCTGTCATCAATTACTGTTTCCAATTGTCCTTCTCTCCAGAGAATCAGTATTACATCAAATGCCCTTAAAGTATGCAATCTCTTCAATATTTTGATCAATCTCCTGCTCCGATCTGTTTATATTTTCCTTCAATTTATATTGTTAAACCTGGGAATAAGTATTTTCCCAAAAATGTTCTTGCAGAAATTATTTTTGCAAAAGCAAGAAAGTTTGACCATGTTAGAGTTGCAATGCCATTGCTTGGAGGAAGTAGACCTTACTGAATGTGAATCTTTGACAAATTCCATTTGTGAAGTTTTCAGTAGCACCGGAGGCTGTCCTGTACTGAGATCATTGGTGCTTGATAATTGCGAGGTTCATCTCTGTAATTCTTGTCTCTATTACTTCTGTAATGTCCTCTCTAATATTTGCAATTTCTATCAATTTGCCAAACTTGATCATGAGGAGCAATAATTTTGTGTACTAATAATATACAACCCACCCTCTTATAACTATGAAGAAGCTGAATGAGGTCATTTAAAAAAAAAAAAATTGGCCCCTCAGTATTTTAAAGTATTTATTGTTATCCATGTGGAGCACTGGTTATCTACAGCTGATTTACATATTTTAGTCTCATGGGATAGTAATATGCATTCTTCAGTTTTACTTTCATTCTTAGTCATCAGATATCAGAAAAGGGGACGACAGGTATGCTTGGGCTATTAAAAAATTTAGACACAAAAAGTGTAAATTGACAACTGAAAGAATATTATGCTTCTGGAAAAGTCAAACCTGCAAGAGAAATGATACTGTTTCCGACCTACTCTTCAAGTGATATTGGTGCCCAGGGCATTCATAGAATCATATCTTAACCTGTTTTGTAAGTTCAAGGGAACTCTTTATTTCTAAATTGGAATGCGTTATGGGGATTCTTTCTTGAAGTGGAGGCCAATCTGACACAGAGAAGTTTATACTGAATGAACAGATCCTATTTCAGGTCTATTTGTCATCTATGGCCCCTACTGTAGTGGCAGGTTCTCTGTGGAATGATGTTAGCTGTAGCATTATCTCTTTCGGTTGCTAAAGTTATGGTACTGCTGTACTGTTATTCACAGGTTATCTGTTATGCTGGGTACTTTCATGCTCAAAGGTCTCCCTTTTTCCTGCAAAAAAGAAAAAAAGACAAATAATTCTCTTATCCTCGCGGTCTAACTTTTTTGTGGAAGAGTAGCCATCACTATAACTTTCCCACGTTAATCATTTCCACTGGAAGTATAGGATTATTGTGGTGCTCATATGCCAACATCCATTGACATTATACATAGATTTGATGCCCAATGGAGTAGCTTTACTCTCTTATGGACTGCCTTTCCAGACACTCAAACTGCCAGTTTTGTGCCAAATTACTGGCTTGCAGCCTCCCCCCTGGATTGTATTGCATAGGGTGTCATTGTTTAGCTGTTTCTCTTTCTGTTGTCCGCATATGCTAAAGTCCGATATTACTTTATTTCTGCTTCACTCTTTGTTTGCTTTTGGGTCGTCCACCTTGCAATAGTTGTGCGATTCCTTTCTGATAATACTTAGCTATCTTCTTTTGGTTGCATTTGTGATACGCACATTCGGCATTTTCTTGTAAAAAGATATATTTTCCTATTCTTGGTCTTTCCATGGGATGTTGTATATCATGGTTATTATATCTAATAGTAGCTATTGCACTTACAGAACTTGACAGCAGTGAGCTTCTGCAGTACTTCTCTTGTTAATCTTTCACTTGCTGGTTGTCGTGCAATAACTTCCGTTGATGTCACTTGCCCTTATCTTGAGCAGATATCATTAGATGGTTGTGATCATCTTGAGAGAGCAACATTTTCACCTGTAAGTGACCATCATATTATCTTCCTTATCTCGTCTATGGGGTTTGGAATCATTTATATCTTATTGCTGCCTTTAATAAAAAAAATGTTTTTTCGATTTTTTATCAGAAATTGTTTCCATATCCTGTTTGCATCTGTTCATTTATAATTTTCCTGTAAACTTAAACATCTACCATTTGAGATGAATAGTACTTGGTTACTTTTACTTATCATGCTTGTGGATCGATTATATTTCAATTGCAGGTTGGTCTTAGGTCCTTGAATTTGGGAATATGTCCCAAATTAAATGTACTCCATATTGAAGCGCCACGCATGGTTTCTCTTGAATTGAAGGGATGTGGTGTATTATCTGAGGCATTCATTGAATGCCCGCTTCTGGCATCTCTGGATGCATCTTTTTGCAGGTGATTCTCGGTTGTACTGATTCTTTAACACATGTCACTAGCAATATCTCCTGTGAGATTTTAGTCGATGCTTGATTGTCTATTCTTCATTGTGTCTAACTGGTTAATTCCAATTGGTGCTTGTGCAGCCAACTCAAGGATGATTGTTTATCAGCTACAACATCATCATGCCCGCTTATTGAATCCTTGGTATTAATGTCATGCCCCTCCATTGGCGCTGATGGACTTGCATCTTTGAACTGCCTTCGAAGCTTGACCTACCTCGATCTATCCTACACCTTTTTGGTTAATTTGCAGCCTGTTTATGACTCCTGTTTTCATTTGAAGGTGTGTTATCTGTTTCCATTAGATATTTGGGACTTGAAGTATTCACTCCAAGTGCTTTTGCTGTTTCTTTCATGCCTTTGGTTTTGTATGTATAAATCCAGGACAATCTAGGTTCACTGGTGGTAAATTGAGAGAAGTTGGTTGTTGTTGACTGCATGAAGACTACTTGTGTTTTTTTCTGATTTTGTAGGTTCTAAAATTGCAAGCATGCAAGTATCTTTGTGATACATCCTTGGAGCCTCTCTACAAAGGCAATGCTCTCCCAGTGCTCTGCGAACTGGACTTGTCCTACGGGACACTCTGCCAGTCAGCAATAGAGGAGTTGCTTGCTTGCTGTCAACATTTAACTCATGTCAGCTTGAATGGTTGTGTCAACATGCATGACTTGGATTGGGGTTCTCGAATTGAGAGGCTGTCTGCCACGAGCACTTTTCATGGGTCGCATGAATCACCTTCTCTTGGAAATGTCGTCATGCCTCAATTCCAAGCCAACCGGTTGTTGCAGAACCTGAACTGTGTTGGGTGTCCGAATATCAAGAAGGTGGTTATTCCTCCTACAGCGAGATGTTTCCATTTATCATCATTAAACCTTTCTCTGTCTTCGAACTTGAAGGAAGTTGACATATCATGTTGCAATTTGTTTATTCTGAATTTAAGGTATGTTTTATCCCACTATATAATCATGTTACGCGTGATAGTGACGCACTTATTGTCCTTCCCTCATGGTGGTTTATCTTACTTTGTCAAGCAATTGCAACTCCTTGGAAATATTGACGCTCGACTGTCCAAGGTTGACCAGTCTTTTTCTTCAGGTATCTTTTCTCCTTATTTTAGAGTATTGTAACATTTGATATGGTAAGTGTTTGTGTGCAAGGACTGCTGTTCATGTAAACCAACTGCCCAGGCACCACAAAAATTCCTTAATCTCTATGAGTGGCTGTGGTTGATCGTTCTATTTGAGATTTTTATTGAATATGCTTGCAGCTTTTTTCTGTTTGATATTTTTTTGAGTTGTAAATATTGCGATACTACAGAAGTTTGGATATGTGGTCTATTCTGCTCTGTTTCTGAAAGTCAAGGCAGTGCACAGGCTTTCTTAGACCAGGCTAAACCAGCTGTGAGAATTAAATCCTTGCATCATGATTCCTATTTTTTTGAGAATTTGCTGATTGAGTTATTAACATGCTTCAGTAAAGACTGTGGAGACTCTAGTCTCAGTACGCCCAAGTACATTTCATTTTATCCATTCTGGAGCTTCATAGTTTTTATGTGACTCCAGTCAATTTACTTGATCTTTTGGTGTGTTATTCTGTATAGGTGGGCATGTGAAACATCGGGAATGGTCATATGTCCAACTCATTTTAGAACCTTTTGATCCGAATATTGTGGTGTAATGTTCACTTCAAAATGTATGATTTATGGTTCGGAAGTCGAGCACCTACCCCTTGGGCAGCATCAAATCCCCCCCTTCAGAATAACATACACGCAATATAGGAGTAATATAGAGGAAGTCGCCCTTTATGGTTAAAAACCAATAATAGGAGTTCAGATTTGAAAGGCATTTAGAGCTGCTACAAATATCTTTAGCTAGTGGGTGAATGGACATTTTTATGAGTAATCATTAATTATATATACATCGGAGTCCACGATTTAAGTACTCTTTCCAATTCTGTGATGTTGCATAGAGCCTTTAATGTAACTATTCTTTGAACCTTGTCACTTACCAGTCGAACTTGCCGCCTGTTTTTGTAGCCCTCTAACCCTATTTATCCTTTGTTTTGCACATATGGGATTACCAGTCCTGTAATATCAATGAGGAAGCTATGGAGGCAGCCATAATGGGATGTAACATGCTTGAGACGCTTGACATTCGGTTCTGTCCAAAGGTAGGACTTCATTATTTTGTGATCATTATATTGCATCGAACCTCAATGTTCTAGGTAAAAGTGGACATGTTCTCTATTTATGATCTTTCTTTCCGCTTAACAGATATCGCCATTGAGCATGGGAATGATTCGCGCAGTATGCCCGAGTTTGAAGCGCATCTTCAGCAGCTTAGCACCAACATGATGCTCATCAAGTTGAAGCATTGGCTGAACAAGTTGTTTGGATTTATAGAGAACTAGCAGCATGTGAACCATTTGCACCATTCTCTTGTATATGGTGAATGTGTACCGACTCTTGTTTCAATTATTAGTGCTTGAAATAGGTTGTCTGATGTAAGAAATATGGAAAAATTGTTTTCACAGCATATCTCTTATGCATGTCATTTTTAGGAAGGCCTGCTCACTACTGCCTATAAGCTACCTGTAGGGGGTTCCGTGAGATGGTAGGGAACGTTGGCTCTGTTGTACCAAAGCAGAATTTATGTGAAATTGACCTATTGATAAATTTTCTTGATCTTGGTATGTAGTAAGTGTAACCTTTTGATATGCTTTGACTGCGGCTTTTAACTTGGTAGCCCAGAGCTGGAGCAAATAATGCAAGTCAAATTCGAGATACTAGCCACCCTTCATATGATGCTAATGCTTCAAAAGATTTCAAGTTTGTTACTTGCACTAGATAACATGACAAGGGTTCGTGAAGAACAGAACATGATCGCTCAAAACAGAGCCAGTCCCCTTTTTGTTATTGTCTTAGGGCGTTAAAATTCCAATGAAATATATAAAGTTGGGCAGAGGCATTTTTCATGAATTGACATCAAATGCCCAAAGTAATATCTGAATTCTGAAGTATAAGTTAGTCAAAAGATCAAACATTTTCCAGCCTGTGCTGAATACCTTACATAATTATATTGTTATTATTAAAATGAAATTATTGCGTCATACAGTTGAGGAACGCCTTGCAAATTGTCACTTTTTTCTGATGCAAACCTAAATTTTCATGAACTTGAGGGAGCAAACTGTTAAGCGGCTGCGTCTCCGCTGCCTATTTTAGTTAATAACTACGACCATGAGATTGAAGCAGACAGAAACTGCGACAACTACTGTTCCTTGCTTTTACAGCAACTTCTCTCTCTTTCTCGTCTCTTATTTCCACCTATGGCAACAAACACGACCCGCTTCTATCTTCTCTGCATTTTCTTCATCTCGGTTTCCGCGAGTGTTCAAAGTAAGATCCCTTCTTATCTACTTTTATATTCTCTTTCAAGAAACTCTTAAACCTGATTTTCATATACGAACTGCTTAATTGCAAGTGCAATGTCCTAAAAAGGGACATGAAAATTGGAGGAACATGATGGATATGATTTGTTTCAGTTAATGAACTTGGGTTTTCATTGTGCTCATTTATTGCCACTCAGTTTTTGTGAAGTTCAAGTTTAATTGTATTGTGGTGGTCCTTGTCGGTGTTTCCTTTTGTAAGTAGAGCATTATTTCGATTCTTTCCACATTTGCAAGTAGAATAGCATAAGAGATTGTGGCTTGGGTAAACTTATGTCTGAATTCTTTTATTGTTTTCTAGATAGATCTCCAGATGGGTATTGGATTTTCTATGCTTTCTGCAGATTTTTCTCATTTGGGATCTCGTTTTGTCGTTAACCATCTCAAATATCTATGCCCAGATCAGTTTTTTTTATTACCAAAATCTGGGATAAGTTCTACTTAGCAAAGGAAAATCTTTTGGGATTTTGTTGGCTCCGATTCTTGCTTTAAAACTTTTCACTAGTCTTGTGTATAGCTTCTGGGCTCCAATTATTGCAACTTCGTAATTGGTGTTCGAGATCTTAATACCACAAAACACTCCCTGTGGACTAGAAACGGTAGGTGTGATTACACATATAATGGTATAGTCTTTGTTAGGTGATGCTGTCAGAATCAATACAAACACATTATTGTGCAAGGACATGCTTTAGTCTTTATTAGTTCATGTACTAGTTCCATTTTGTTCCTTTGCGTGTTGGTGGTGGCATTTATGTAGTGAACATGGAGTTTGATAGAACCACATTAATTTGCTGTTGGAATGTAGATAAAGTTACGGACAACCCTGCTGACGAGCTTGTTGCCGCAATTAATGCTAATCGGACTGCAAGTAAATCGTCAGGCTTGTACAGCAACCCAGGCCTGGCATGTATTGCTCTCCAGTACATAAAGGCGTTCCAGGGCGATTGCAGCGTTGTGGGTGGGCCGAAAGCCAAGAGACCTGCTGATTCCGAGTTTGCTGAAACATTTGCGCCCAACTGTGGTGTAGAGGTCTCCACCCTTGCTCCAATCACGGGCCGTCTACTTGGATGCCAGTCCAAGTACGTGAAGCCATCAGAAGCATTTTCAGAGATTCTGATGAAAAACGAAAAGAGCCTAGAAATAGTCCATAGCAAGAATCATTCGGAGATGGGTGCTGCTGTGAGTGGCTCAGATGGTGGTGCTCCGTATTTCTGGTGTGTGCTGTTTAGTAGTGGGAAATCAAACAGCAGCTTCGTCCCGGAAGGAGGCGCTGCCAAGATAACCCGGCCTGGATGCTTCAGCGGTGCTAATGATGCTTGTAGTGGTGCTGTTGCTTTGTCCAGAAACCTTAGTCTTAGGCCTATTGCAGTGGCTGGTTTGATTGCATTGGCTTATTATGCATTCAGAGTTTGATTTTGGTTTGTAATGGACTGTGCATTGGCTTGTTAAGTAAGCCGCTTTTGGTATACTATACTTGTGGGAACAGCTTGCTTGATTTCAAAATCTTGGATTGGATACATGACCTTTTCTTGATTTCGTAGTAGGCTACGGTAGAAGAATTGGGCCTTCTTTTGGGCTATGTTCATGGGTACAGAAGAATTGACGCTTATTATTTTTTATATACGTAGATATTTTTAAACATATAAAAAGAAAATGTGAAATTGAGACATTAAATGGGCACGTGAGTGGGAACATATGTTGTTGGAGCCATTTTCGTGCAAAAATGATTTGCATGTGATACTGGGCCCTAGTCTATCCCCCAACCAGCATGATTCTTTTTTCAGATATAGTAAAAAAAAAATAGAGCCAATTAATTCCCTAAAATAAATAATATTAAGAGAATTGGTTGATCTATATAGATATTATATACAACTTAAACACGTGGTGGGTCACTTGTTTTGATGGGCTCTACATATGATTAGGCCCAATGTCACACAATTTATTAACATATTTGCACCTCTATCCAAGAATTGAATCAGTAGTGCGGTGGTTGATTCTTATAGTAAGAAAAGCTTAGTCCAGGTGTTGGTAGAATGTAGATACTAAGATCACATAACAATATCATACAGCAGAATCTTTGTCGATCCAGTAATTATAAATGTAGAAGCAATGCAACCAAATTCATAATATCATTTGTGACATCTATATTCTTAGTTATTTAGAAGAACAAAAGCTTCTGAGAAATATTTGTAAACAGTGATTGAGAGTTATAACGTAATTGGGGACATTCTTTAAAGTCGTGGGACAGGCAATGGGGCACTGAAAGGAACTGCAGGGACAGGGGCACTAACGGCGTTAAGGTGTCCGTCAAAAGTGTCAGGCTTTTGGAGAAATGTAAGCCCCACACTACTGTTTCAGTATTATTAATGTCAGAGTGAATGAATGGACAAGTGGCCTTCCCGAGGTATGCAAAGTTGCTAAGGTAACTTTCGTCTGACGGTAGGATTGAAAAGTTTCGGGGTCGTATTGCAATTTCATCCTTTTTGTGGGGCCTTCTCCCTTTTTATTTCGAAAGCCACATATATCACCTCTATCTCATCCGATATTGACTGCTGTAAATGAGTCTCTCTCTCTCTCTTTCTATATATATATATATTTTTTTTTTAATTTCATATATATATCCCAAAAATTTGATTATTTTCATCCGTCTATTATAATTCTTAACATATTATTTTCTTATTTTTGGGTAGTTTTTTGCATTTGTATTGGAGAATAAAATGTGATTTTAATGAATGAAGGGTCAATGTTCAATAGTCAATAGTCCATAGCCCCAAGGTTGAAAATTGCGACATTTATTAATATCTGTCGAAATTTATTTCATTACCTAAGTAAGTATCAATTATGAAGCTACAAACATATTGGTGGAATTAGATAGCACATTAATACAATAATTGAATACTCAACATCATTTGTGATCTTTTGAATTTTGTATGAAATTTCAACAATAGTAAATTAAGTTTCTTGTAACTTAGTAGTAAAAGTATATAGATGTTAAGATGATTGACAAAATTAAATGTAAAAAATTTGCAAATTCTACAATGCCCATATGCGAATTTGGGTATATATACAATTGGAGTCCAAATATTCAATTACATCTGGCATAAAGGTATACTAAATATTCTGTGATTACTACCTTTTACTAAATTTATCATTACAAAAAGATTACATTTATATATTGTTGCCTGAATCCGGCAAGCATTGTTTGAGACCACATATCCAATGCATGTGTAAAACGAAATTAATTTTATATATATGCACGACCACAAATGATGCATGTTGTTATTTATGGATGTTTTTCTTTTCCAATGCTCTATTATTTATTTTCCCAATCCACATTCATATCCCTTTTATTCTTCCAAATTTCATTTTTCTCAATCAAATAAAAATTCCTCTTTTTCCATATAAATCATTTGTTATTACCTAGAAAGTTCAAAGTTATTTAGTACGTTTGTAATTTTCAATCTTCTTTTGTTATGATTATCAAATTTTCTTTTCCTCGTTTCTCTATCTTTTAATTAAGCCGGGCATATACAAAACAATGCACTTGATATGTCATTATTGTATACCAATATTTTTTTATAATAAAATTTATATTTTTGGTCCTACAAGTTATAAGCTTAATACATTTGATTTCATAAGTTAAAAAATTGTCGTATTTGGGACAAGAAATCTACAGAATTTATCTTATAAGATCAAATATGCTACAATTTTATCCTGTGAGACAAAAAATATTACAATTTTTTATTCTATAGGACATATGCTAAGCCCGTAAACAAACTATGGGATAAAAAATATAATACCATCTATTGTGTAGAATCAAAAGTACAATTTTCTTAAAATCTAATTTGAATCAGAATTTTGACAGCTGATTCTGTATACCAACATTTTCTTATAATATTACATAGGACTAAAACAAATTATGCAAGAATCCATTAGTACATTTCAAAGGTACTGTATATAGAGAGAGTAAAGCATCATTGAAAATTCAGTCCAAGTAAAACAGAAACTGCAGCAATATATGGGAAATGCAGAAGAATTTTAAGGAATGCAAATTGGCAGCTATATTTAATTTATAGGATATATGAAAGTAACATGATGCACCAAGAATATTGGTAATTTGGTTAAAGAGAAGAAAAAGTGTTTTGTTGTCAACTAAAGAAAGGGTTGCTTTCTTGAGCTCTCCTCTCCATGCAAAGACAGCGACTTGGTATGGGTTGCAGGATCACCAAATTAAGAGAAGATGCAATTTTTATGACATTTTGAGGCACCCTTTATGTTTAGATACAATTATGGATATGCATGTAACTATATGTATATATGTATGTATGGAGAGGAAGCAGTGTACTGTGTGATTCAGTAAAGCACAGAAAACTGGAAAAAGATTTAATTTGGATAAAATTTGGATGCGCCCTTTAGATTTATATGTGTGGAGATTCTTTTTTTCTTTTTGGTGGGGGAATTGCACATTTAGAGATACTCATCTGTATATATGTATGGAGAGAGAAAGTGTGGTAATACTAATGAGAGAGAAAGCTGTCAAGTGAGAGCTGTAATGTAATGTTGCAGCGGGCTGGTATCAGAACTTGGCAGATGGTCTTTTAACTTTTTCCCTCTTCAAATAATTCTCCATTCTCTCTCCAATTCCACATATGCGTTTCTCTCTCTACATTTACTTACATGCAGTATTTATACCATTTATTTCTTCTCTCTCTCTCTCACAGCACTGCAAGGCTCTCTGGTGAACGATGTGATTGAACATTACAAAGCCAGAGCCTGCTCTCTTCCCTGGTCACATTTTCCCACAATCTTAAGAGTATTTGTATTTATATTCCTTATCTTCTTTTTCTTTCTTTCACTTTCATCCATGTCGGTGAATCCAAGACTTCTTCATCCTCTGATGCTAGTCTAGCAGCTTTCGCCTTTTCAAACCCTTCCCATCACCATTTCCAACTTCTCTTTTTAAATGTACTTCAGTTTGTCCTTTCCAGCAGGCTGAGGCTTAATGTATTAAGTTCTCTCTCGTTTATGGTTGAGATGTACTGCAAGCTGGTATATGAGAAGTGGGCTATGGCTAATTGTTTGAAACAATATGTTCTTGTTGGATTTCTGGTAGTGTTCTTGAACTCTGCTTCTGTGGATAGTGATGATGGTGAGTGTTGTGGTTTCGTTTTGGCCTTCTAGAACATGGGTCATCATTCTTGGTTTATTTAGAGCGTAGACTTGGAGTTTCGTATTTTAATCATTTAATTACTGTTTAACTTTTTAAAGCTTTCTTTTTGTTTGTCCTTATTACATAATCACGTCATTCTCTGTGCTAAACCTTTTGTTTTGTCTTATTAGCAACCAATTTCTGTTCAAGCATTGAACTTTCAGATTTTTTTTTTAGTCAAACTACAGAAACACTAGATTCTTGGTACTGATGTATCTATCTTTTTTCCTCTTTGATTTTTGCTATTTATTTGGAGAAAAGGGGCGATTTTGCTAGAGGTGAAGAAGTCGTTTAGAGATGTGGATAATGTGTTGTATGACTGGACTGACACTCCATCTTCAGATTATTGTGTGTGGAGAGGGATCACTTGTGATAACGTCACCTTCAATGTGGTTGCACTGTAAGGTTCTAACTATCCCCCCCCTCCAAAGATTTCCATCGGTTTAGCTGTTCATAAACGGTACTTCTACCGATTATGCAACTACATAATGTAGTCTTTGCTGCTCAATTGACTTTCTTGATGTTCGGTTGTTCATTGTCTGATATTTCCCTCAATATGTGTACTTATGCACCAACTTTTACAGTAATCTTTCAGGTTTGAATCTTGATGGGGAAATTTCACCTGCATTCGGACATCTTAAAGGCCTTGTCTCTATGTAAATTCACATTTTGTTTTCAAGTTCAGTTATATATTTTATACTTAGTGTTCGGTCTCTAATATGATATGATTCTTGTGTGTATGTACCCAACCAGTGACTTGAGGGGGAATAGGCTCTCCGGACAGATTCCAGATGAGATTGGGGACTGCTCAGCTCTGGAAAGCTTGTACGTTATTATTTGTGTCAGCAATACTGAATAACGAGTATATCATCAGAGTAGTTGAGATTATCTTTATTGCACAGGGATTTATCATTCAATGAGCTCTATGGAGATATTCCCTTCTCAGTGTCAAAGTTGAAGCAACTTGAGAATTTGTAAGTTAAAAGCAAAGTGCACTTATCTTGCTATTATTTGTTGATTATTAATTTATTACACTCTTTTGGTGATAAATAATCCTTGCCATTGCCATTCTTGTTTATGTACTAGTTATGTATTTACTGCTCTTGACAGGATTTTGAAAAATAACAAGTTAATTGGTCCAATCCCCTCAACACTCTCTCAGATTCCTAACTTGAAAATTCTGTGAGTACTGTCGGTATTGCACTTAATTGGATTATATTGTGAGAATGAACAATTTGAGATAAAGTACTTCCAAATTCATTGCTCTAGGGACTTGGCTCAGAACAAGCTGAGTGGAGAAATACCAAGGCTATTATACTGGAATGAAGTTCTGCAATACCTGTGAGTTAGACTAATTTTCTTAAATTTAGCTCTGTCATTCCAACATGGAATCGGGAACTGATTGAGCGTGATCCTCATAACATTTTGCTCTTTGCTTAGGGGGTTGAGGGGGAACAACCTACAAGGTACACTCTCTCCTGATATGTGTCAACTAACTGGCTTGTGGTACTTGTAAGTTTCCAATCACCACACTTAAAACTCCTAAGGTCATGCATTCAAAGCATTTCCTGATTCCAACTTCCGGATGCCCTGTTGCAGTGACGTTAGAAATAATAGCTTGAGTGGTTCGATTCCTGATAATATTGGCAACTGCACTGCCTTCCAGGTTCTGTACGTATCTAACCAACAGCAAATATTGTATTAAGAAATAATCGGCATGGTGAAGTTAATAATATTCTGTGTTGATAGGGATTTGTCATATAACAATTTTACTGGTGAGATTCCCTTCAATATTGGATTTCTCCAAGTTGCAACATTGTAAGTGTTTCTTCTATCTTTTCCACCTAAGCGCCATGACGTACTTGAAGCTGAATTCTGTAATTGATTCCAAATATACCGTGGTGCAACTTTAGGTCCCTACAGAACAACCGCTTTTCTGGGCAAATCCCATCAGTTATTGGCTTGATGCAAGCACTTGCAGTGTTGTAAGTGCTCTTATGTGTATTTTACATTGTGGCATTGAATTCCCGAAAATTAAGTTTGAAATTTAATATTGTCTCTAACCGCCGTTGTCCTTGAAAATTTTTGTTCTTTTCAGAGATCTAAGCTATAACTTGTTGAGTGGAACAATCCCACCAATTCTTGGAAATTTAACATACACGGAGAAATTGTAAGTAGCATGATCAGACAAGTGCTCATATAAATGTTATCGAACTTCCATTACCATCTTGCACTATGTTTGGGTTATGGAACTCTGTCTAGTAAGATGATTTACGTGTTAATTCTAGAACTTGTGTTTTGGGAACTGAGGAAGGTATTGTTTTTTTTGTAGACTTGTTTTTTTTCTCTGAGATGATTTCTGAGTTATACGATGTTTGAGTTTGTTACCTGCACATTAGAATTTGATGATCTTTCTGCACAAATTTTGAGCTATGGAACACTTATCTATTAAGAATTAGCACTTGTGTTGTTTATTTACCTCTGACCATCTCTGCAGGTATCTTCATGGTAACAAGCT
>NC_026145.1:2194727-2203643 GCF_000512975.1 Sesamum indicum
GGGAAATATGACAAAGCTCCATTATCTGTATAAATCTTTGCCCTCCCCCTCCAATTTAATCCATGATGAATTCCACAAGTTATTTTTTCGAAGAAAATACTTCTCTGCTTTATATTTTGAGTTAATTTAAGGCTGATTTTGTCCATCATTTTGACGAGTTGTGGGATAGAGTAAGTTGTTTGCCAATCATGAATTCTGATGTCCTCTTCTTTCTTTTTCTAGGGAATTGAATGATAATCAGCTCACTGGGCATATTCCGCCAGAACTCGGGAAGCTCACAGATCTGTTTGACCTGTAATTTTTTGAGTTCACAAAGTTATGTCTCTAATTAACATTTATGGATCTGCAAAGTCAAGTTGCTTTGCTCGTACTTGCAGAAATGTTGCAAACAACCACTTAGAGGGACCTATACCAGATAATCTTAGCTCTTGTACAAATCTGAATAGCCTGTGAGAATCTAATGTCCTCCTGTATTTTTTATATTAAAAAAAAATTATATTTTGGGATCTATTATTTATGTAATGTTTCCGAAGCAGCAATGTGCATGGAAACAAGTTGAATGGAACTGTTCCCCTGGCATTTCAGAAGCTGGAAAGCATGACTTATCTGTAAGTGCCTCCCTGTTTTCTAGTTAATTCAGAGTATGCTCTATGCTCCATGCCTTTGGGTTAAAACTAGTTTCTTGGCTCCAAATGCACGAATCTAAATGCAGATAATTTTATATTGTTCTTTTAATAAAAACCTGTAGGAACCTATCCTCGAACAATCTCCAGGGCCCCATTCCTATCGAGCTATCACGTATTGGTAATTTGGATACTTTGTAAGTGCTTAAGATTTGCTTGCTAATAGTTAATCCTGTTGTAATATATTCCTAGACCATAATAGTAATGCTCGTTTCCTTGTTTCGTTGGATCAGAGACCTCTCAAATAATAGGATCAGTGGTTATATCCCTTCCCCTCTTGGTGACTTGGAACATCTCCTGAAACTGTGAGTTCTTTGTATCTTGATTTCATTGATGCCACATTGGTTGTATCTCACTGTATTCAGCCATTCAACAGTAATTTAAGCAATAATGATTTGTCTGGAGTCATACCTGCTGAGTTTGGCAACTTGAGAAGCGTTATGGAGATGTAAGGAAACCAACGACATGCTTGATCTTTTCTTTACAAAGCAAGTTGCAACCATTTTGAATGGTATATTTTCTGTGCAGAGATCTTTCAAATAACCGCCTCTCGGGTCCCATTCCTCAGGAACTTGGCCAGCTTCAAAATGTCTTTTTGCTGTATGAGCTCTCTCTCTCTCTCTCTCTCTATCTCCCTGTTTATATGTGCATGTGTCTATGGTAATTTGATGGAGGCTTTCATAATTTCAAGTAACAACAATATAATTGAGAATTTTGCAGAATGAATTGGATCATCAACAATATAATTGAGAATTTTGCAAATCATTGGCAGGAAGCTGGAAAACAACAATATATCGGGTGATGTGATGTCACTTGCCAATTGCCTCAGTCTTACAGTGCTGTAGGTTCCCCGTTTCAAAACTATGTTTAAGTTGTGAAATATGAAGCCGCACTATAACTATTGTTTCTGCTAGTCTAATCTTATGTTATTATAGGAATGTATCGTACAACAATCTTGTTGGATATATTCCTACAGGAAATAACTTCTCAAGGTTTTCACCAGACAGGTTAGATTTTCTTGAATTCCCTCTGTTATTGGTTATCCTGTTTATTTATTTGCTGTATCATTTAGTCCATTTTGCTCAAGTCTTTCTTTCCATTTCAGTTTCATAGGCAATCCAGGTCTTTGTGGCTATTGGCTGGGCTCTTCATGCCATCAGCCTCGCCCAGCTGAGAGAGGTAAGTCTGTGTAAAATCTGATCAAAGTGCTTGCACAAACTGATAGATGCTAATCTTTGTGTTCACCATTTACTTGTATGCACGCAGTTTCGATTTCTAAAGCAGCAATACTCGGAATAGCTCTGGGTGCATTGGCTATTCTGCTTATGATCTTAATTGCAGCTTGCCGGCCGCACAATCCAAAATCAATTATGGATGGGGCACTTGAAAAACCGGGTCTGTTATCTCCTTAAGAGTTTTCAACTTTACTTTGTTTTAATGCTCTTATGTCTAGGTCTGTTAGACAATTTGTTAAATACATGGAACAAAAATTAAGCTAAAATATCTTCTTATGGTTTCATGTTTCATCTGACAGTTACTTATTCGTCTCCGAAGCTTGTCATCCTTCACATGAATATGGCACTTCATGTGTATGAAGACATTATGAGAATGACTGAAAATCTGAGTGAAAAATACATAATCGGTTATGGGGCATCAAGCACGGTTTATAAATGTATTCTCAAGAACTGCAGGCCTGTGGCTATCAAGAAACTGTACTCTCACTACCCACAGTGCCTGAAAGAATTCGAGACAGAACTGGAGACAGTTGGGAGTATTAAACATCGCAACCTAGTCAGTCTTCAAGGATACTCCCTTTCACAATCTGGAAATCTTCTGTTTTATGATTACATGGAAAACGGCAGCCTCTGGGATCTCCTTCATGGTAAATCCATTTTGCATGTAGTCTCTATTTGTTGATCAAAAGCTAGAACATGCTTCTTTTCCCATGACACTAATTGAACAAAATTTTGGTTGATTTCCAGGAACTACAAAAAAGAAAAAGCTCGACTGGGAAACTCGTCTGCATATAGCACTGGGTGCCGCACAGGGGCTGGCATATCTGCACCATGATTGTAGCCCACGCATAATCCATAGGGATGTGAAGTCATCCAACATTTTACTGGACAAAGATTACGAGGCGCATCTTACTGATTTTGGCATTGCCAAGAGCTTATGCACATCCAAAACTCATACTTCTACTTATTTGATGGGAACAATTGGCTACATTGATCCTGAATACGCTCGTACTTCTCGTCTGACAGAGAAGTCTGATGTCTACAGCTATGGAATTGTTCTTTTGGAGTTGCTTACTGGAAGGAAGCCTGTGGATAATGAATCTAATCTCCATCATCTGGTCAGTTTTATAATTGTGCTTTACATTAATTGTCAGTGATGTTTTCATTTTTTATACTCTGTTACCTGAGATATGTGTTTGTCTTTTCGTTGCAGATCTTAACCAAGGCGGCAAACAATTCAGTGATGGACACAGTTGATCCTGAGATCTCGGAAACATGTAAAGATCTTGGAGAAGTCAAGAAGGTGTTTCAGCTGGCTCTTCTGTGCACGAAGAAGCAGCCACTGGATAGGCCAACGATGCACGAAGTTGTCCGAGTTCTCGGAACTCTCAAGCCACCTCCAGAATCTAAAACACTCGCCCCTATACTACCCGCTCCACTTCCGTCATCCAAAATCCAGTGTTATGTCGATGAGTATGCAAATCTAAAGACTCCTCACCTGGTCAATTGCTCATCCATGAGCACCTCAGATGCTCAACTCTTCCTCAAATTTGGAGAAGTGATCTCTCAAAATAGTGTCTCATGATGTAAGAAACTAGACAAGAACCCTAAGAATGTTCAAGAAAATAAGAACAAGAGTGGTGTGCTTTGTAGGAAAGAAAGTGGCACAAATCGATGTACTAGGTAAGCTGCAAGACTGAACAGGATTTGGCCCTTTTGGGCATAGCATTGATTGCAATCCAAATTTATATGGTATTTTTGTACTGTTTGTAATTATTGGAACGGTGCTAAGGGTTAAAGGGACCACAAATGAGCTGCCTTCGAGATTTTTGGCTCGTACTCTTAGGTTAGCTGGGGGGCTACATTTTGCACATATCAATAATTCCTTGTGGACCTTAGTTTCTCAGTTTCTGTAGTCTTGTTTGAAGACTGTCTTCTTTATCTCCTTGGTATCTCCTTTTCTCAGTGTCCTTTTTACCATGGGAGATAATACTCTGAAATGTGATGGATCTTAGAATGCAATGTTCTATGTTGCAAACTTGGCTATGGTCTGTTATGTTCTGGCCCAGTGGCCCCATGTCCAATTTACATCAATCTCATCTTGCAGCCCAGAATAAAATTCAGTCATTGAGTTTTTGGCTGAATTCAATTCAATTTCAGCCTCTGGAATTCAACATTTTCATTCTGACCAGACCAAAAAACTTCAACTGCACATGTCAGTTGCATTGTAGTTCAAACATTCAGCCAATAATCCAATAATATTGACTAGTACTTATCTAGATTTGATGTCAGTGACTCTTGCTAGAAATATCCAACTAGACCTATTATTCTTGAATTTACATGTACCGTCACAACATCTAATAATATCATGATGATAATCACGATACTCTCCATTGCCATCACATATGTGGATGTCAAATAGAGATGATCTTCATAACCAAACTCAAATACCTCAATGAACATCCCTCAAGATGTCTCTGTAGTTGACTGATTTGAGTCTGTACAAGTGCTGGCAACTGAAGCACACGGCTGCAGATGAGCATAAGACAATGATCTCCAGACAGGAAAGTTCCTCCTTCGAGAAGACACCCACAATGATCCAGGAGAATTGCATTCTCCACCCTGCGTATCTATGTCAGAATTGCTCATGGCTACAGCCAAAGCCAATGTTGTCCGGGGCGAGCCAGTCATTCTTTTTGATATCCCACCACCGTTGCTTCTCAGTGGGGAACAACTGCGATTCTTGTCCCAGTTGAGGCTGCAAGCCAGCAGGTTCCTGCGTCGCCTCATGTATGCGTCTTCTGGCTTGGCAAGGTCCTTTATAGAGGATAAAGATGATGAGTCGGATAAGGTTGTAAATGACTTGGATCTCCCATTGTAGAACCTTGAGATGCCCCTCCTGCATTGGTGCTTCGGTTTGTGAGGTTTCTGAAAAAATGATGTTGAGCAAACTATAGCTAGAGTCAGCAAACAAGACTCTAGAACATTCACGTTCATTGATGTATGAGATTATGTCATACGTATTCATCTACTCTGTGGATTGTTATAATTGTTAAACCTAGCGTCCCAGGATGTGTTGAACTTCCTAAGAATGAACCCTGTTGTCCCATCAAAATCTTGTTCTGCCTTCCAGATATGGGAATCCTAAACATGGCCTCAGACATAACTACACGAGGAAGAAATAAATCCTACAACGTATTATAGCTCATCACTCGTCATAACTGTCCATTCTTTGTTTGAGCAAAAATTGAAATGATCAAGATCATGATAATTATTTCAGTGCATAATCACAAATTGAATGGACTAGAAAAGAATAATTGCAATATGATCTTTTGATCCAACAAGAGTGTGAAAGTCAAAGCAAAGAAATCCATAAAAAAATTTCATTATCCACAATACTTATAATCACAAGAAAAATAAAATCCAGCAAAATCAGGGTTAAGAAAGGTTTTTTTTTTTTTTTTTTTTAAAGAGATAGAAAACGGAAAATACAAACCTTATAGGCAAAACTTCCTCCAAGGCTTCCATGGCATCTAGTGCCCCTTTATATGAACTCTGAACCTCTTCACCATCACCTGAATTCTCCATTGAATTCTCGGAGACATCGCTGTTTTTTCCTATAGAAGATGATTCATCTGAAAAACAAACATTCTTGACCAAGCCCGTTTCTTCCTCCTTCTCAACATCCTTAAAAACAACCTTTTTCCTCATCAAAAACCTTCCATCTCCTACGCAAATCTCATCCACATACGCCGTACCATCCAAACATCCACCACCTTCAATCCCACCCTTTTCCATAGTTCTTGTGGAGATTTTCATTTGAACTAAAGGGAAAAAAAAAAGGGAAGAATATAGTGGTATATACGTATAACACTCTGTATAATGTTTTCAAGAAAGTAAGGAGAAGGGATGGAAGATGATGAAGAAATAACAATTTCAAGAAAAGGGTTCTTGCGAATAAAACCGCAATTTCAGCATAGAAATGAGATGAGATGTAATTGCAGAAATAAGAAATGGGGTTAATAATGAAGCATATTTATATATTTGGGGAGATGGATCATTGGTGGAATTAGTGTTATAAACTATGCAACTGCAAGAAGAATTGTTTGGTTTTGATGTTGGATCTTAAACGACAAAAGAAGGGAAAGTTAATGGGAGAAGGATTGAATTGAATACTCTACTGTGTGTGGAATTGGATGGACATTTATATATATATATATATATATATATATATATGGGGATAGATAAAGGAGTTGTTAGGTCTTATCCTGAGTGAAAGGCCTCATCCACTGGTTGCAAATTTATTGGTTTTGAGGAGAAGTTTTAAGGTAAAAGTTAAACAGAAATGAATATATTTAAGGATGGGTGTTTGTATTAATTTGTTAAAACATATTTCTGTTGTGTAATATAATTTATGATGATAATGTAAGAAAAAAGGTTAGGAGGGTGAGAAGGTGTCTGAACCGACACGACCCCTTGCTTGATATTACCACCTATCATCCAATCCAATCCCCCCTCCTAATTATCATCCCAATATTAATTGCTGCTTACCCGCTCAACACAAACACACACACACACTACAGAAATCATTTCTTCGTCTTCTCCAACAAAAACAAAACCCATGCTTCCTTCACTCACTCTTTCACACACACATAATATACTGCATGCTCACTCCTCCTATCCTATCTATATTTCTATATATTATATATATATATACACACACACACAAAGAGTGAGTGAGAGAAAAAAGAAGATAGTTAATACAGTCTGATTTGAAGTTGATATGTTGATTGCAGGGAGACATGTAAACAAATGGACCACAAAACAAGAAAGATTGATGTTGATTAGGATGATGATAACAATTAATTGAGATGTGGGGTGGGGTTGGGGTATTCATTAATTCCTCAGGTTAGTGCTTATCCAACTTCATCAACAACCCATGATTATCAATCACATAAACTACTGTGTTTATATATGGTTGGGAATTAGGTGTTGTGTCTGGGGTTTGAACCCTCCAAAGGTACAAACATCTAATGCAACAGCAACAATGATGTTGGAAGTTAGATAAAAGACTTGAGTTCCATTTTGTGTTATGGATCCCTACACCACGCTTAAATATATATCGGTATGATCATAAGATCTTTGCCCCTCTCTCTCTCTCTCTCTCAAATAAGATTTGAAAAGTCATTATCCAGCGGCTCATACTTTTGGTTGGGCTAGAATCCAGTTAAGAGGCCCACTTATGATCCAAAACAGGCCTGTCACCCATCTCCTACGTTGTATCCACATTTTCAGCCTCGTCCGTGTGTACTGTATAAAATAAAAAACTTCATTTTTATTTTAAATTATAAAAGATGTTCTTATGTATTTTCAACCATCCTTACTCAAATTCTACAAGGACTTAAAGATGATTACATTACAATAAATATGGATGATGAGCATTTTAGTTCCTTAAGAAATGAAATCATGAGGGAGGTGAATGCCCATGTAAGAAGTTGTGGAGAATGTTGTTGAAGTGGGGTGCATCTTCAAGTTGGGGCACATGAGATGCATTTTTCATCACTTCCAATCTGCTCCTCTCACCAATTAATCTGCAAACCATCATACATATGCAATCAAACATAATATTATTTCTTCACATACCTAACATTATACATACACCGTACCTACTTGTTCAGTTCTATAGCTTTCTCTAACAAAAATATCTCATCATGCTCTCCCCACACAATCAACACTTCCTGCACAATCTTATTTCATCATCAATAAACAATTATAAATTCAAATGAGTTTATAAAACATATATACATACCTGAGAAAGGGGAGATATGTTGCCTGCGCTCTCATCCTCTCCCAGTTTCAATCCTTTCAGTAGTTCTAATTTCTCCTTCCTATTTTCACAATACAATTTCTGCATTTCGTAACCATTAATCTTTGTTATTTTCATTCATAGTTATTTATATAAGGAACAATTCATATCAGAAAACTAAATAGGTTGTAATTGCTTTCAACTGCTGTCTTAATTAATTATATATTTTGGCTCGAAAATCAAAGCTGCCCAACCTAATTTGACTTTTTTAAGAAAAATGTACATTAATTGTTTATGCAAAGAAGATGAACAGTACAGCTGCTAGCTGAGCTGCGGCTGTACGATATATTCACTTCATTCTCCAATAATTTGTTTTACGTTCTCTTCTTCCCACCAACCAACCAACTCTTACTCAACTCACTAACACAAACCAATCTGTTTTGGTAAGAAAAACAACTACTGATACATATAGAGCAAATTACTTGGTATTAGTATCGAATGATGTTCGAAACAATTAGCGAATTTCCATGAATAGAAAAGATAATTATTATTATCTTCATATTTTTATTATTGTATAATGTGAAAAATTATTATAGTATATATATGTCAACGATTTTGTAGTATAATCTGAAAAAGTGTTTAGAAAGTTGTAACTTACATCAATGAAATCATTAAGGACGAAATCAGGCATATAATAAGGACGCCGGAAAATGGACAGACCAATCAACCGCCGCAGCTGCGCGGCGGTGCTGGGAAGCATCAGTTCCTCAATCTGCTCCATTTTCGCTCGTTTCAGCAGCTCCTGGTTGTCCCTCCGCGTCATGTTCACTCCGGAGCTAGCGATCACCACCTTCTCCACCCTCTCCGGCCACATCGCTGCCATGCGGTACGCCACAAATCCGCCGTAGCTCGTCCCAACCACGGAGTACCTGCACAGATGCAACCTCGATTATTAATTCTAAGTCGAAATGTTATGATAAAAAACTATATGTATACACTAGTACATTGATCATCTGCACGTATTTTCTAGGGATTAATTATTTCAAACCTGCGAATCCCGAGCTTTTCAAGGAGTTTCGCGACGGAAGCCGCCTGGAAAACCTCCGACCTATCGGCGGACTTGGTGAAGGAGTCGCCGAAGAATACGAGGTCCGGCACATAGACGTCGAATTCTCGGGCAAAGAAGGAGCTT
>NC_026145.1:2203675-2210563 GCF_000512975.1 Sesamum indicum
AAGACAGGTCCAGCGGAGGTCTCGAAGTGGCGGTGGGGGGCCCCCAAAAGTGGATGGTGGTGTCGCCGTCGATGTCCACGGTTTGAGAGGAGAGTCCCGCGGCGGTGAGACAGCGGCGGAGGAAGCTGCCATAGAGGGCAACGAAACTCAGACAGGAGGCGACCATCCTGTTTTACTACAGACGAGAAAGTGATGCCACGAAATTTCCACTAAACATTTATCATTTCAGCAACCAAACAAATATATAGGTGTACATATCCATCACAGTTGGTGAATCAAGTAAACAAGTCATTAAATTTATTTAGACAAACTTTTTAATTTAAATCGAGTTTGTTCATATTTGAACCAATTATATAATAAAATTAATTGTGTTTTTTGTTCTACAGTTAAAAAAATAACCAATCACATAGTAACCGATCCATAAAAGAGTAAATGAGTATTTCAAATAATTCTCAACCACTTTGGCAGCCTTCACCTAATCTCTAATAAGTTACAAGATTAGAGTGATAATTAAATAAAGGGTAATTACACTCTCTCTCCTAAAATTTGGTATAATAACGTAAATTTTTTATAATTTAAAAAATTACAGATAATAATCCTGAGGTATGCTTCAATCTAATAAATAGGTGTCTCCGTTAATCAAACTTCATTGCTTTTGCTAATATCAATAAAAATAAATAAATAAAAATTTATATTTATCATCGATTGATTTATTACTAACTTATTGCAAGGTCAAATATTTTTTTTTCCAACTAAACTACTATTATAACAATTAAAATATATATCCCCACATGTATTAACGTGTGAAGACGTATAACGGTGTAATCACACTCTAAATAAATTGTTGCTTTAGTTTCTCTTATAAGAGCCTTAAAATTGGCCATATTCTAGTAATGAAGTAGGACTTGTGTTTAAATACATTCAATCATAAATAAAGAAATTATTACTAATCTCATAATTTCCGCTAGGTGTGGGGATCGGGTTGGGAATCCGAACTTTCGAGTAGCTATTTTAATTATTCGATTCTAATCCAAATATTGTCGAGTATACGACGGTCAGGTATCCAAATTTTTTTAAAAATAACTCTTAATTATTTTTTTTAAAATTAGCTTCTAAATTTCAACTTCTATAATAGATCAAAGCTTCCATGAGCAAAATGGAGCTCTACTCCTTGAGCATATTATACTTTCAGAAAAATATATTCGTCGCCTGAGAGATTCGAACTCTCGCGGGGAAACCCCATGTACTTAGCAGGCACACGCCTTAACCACTCGGCCAAAGCGACTTTGTTGAATTATTAATATTTGCGAAGTTTTTAATATTCAAAACTTTCAGAACGCGTAATCTATCTAGCAAGTAATGGCCCCACCGGAACTTTTTCAGTACGCCCTTCATTTCACTTTGGTCGCAGGAAATTGAATGTTGAAGATGCCAATAGTGGAATTCTTGATTAAGATCGTTGATTTTCTGTGAGGAAAGGGGGAAAGTTGATGCAATGGCGACGTTGCAGGCGGTTTTGGGCAACTTAACGGCAACTGAACGGGGAATCTTGACTACCATTAACACCGGTGCCTCCAGCCTCTCCCTCGTCGGCTCCGGCTTCATAGTCCTCTGCTACTTACTCTTCAAAGAGCTCCGCAAGTTTTCATTCAAACTTGTCTTCTTCCTAGCACTCTCCGTAAGTATTCGGTCACATTCTTTTTTGTTTCTCTTTTCTTGGGTATCTTTCGATCTTATTTTGTCCCAAATTTTAAGTCATGTTGCGCCAATTGATTTCTGCTTAGTCACTTGCTAATATAATCAAATCCTTATCACCTGATCATTTGCTTAAGAAAAAAATTTATCTTGGTGTAATGATTTTTTTTTGGCTTGGAGATGGTGTCAACTTAATTCATCATGCAGTTGCAGAAGCGCTGAGTTGTTAGTTTGCTAGTGGATTGAAATTTAATTCAGGAATTGGGTGGAATATGATTACTGCGTGCATTTGTGCTGCTGGAAGGCTAGTAACTATATGAATCCTTTTCCAAGTACTTAGTTCATTAAATGAATTCGTGCTCAGTCTGGCAATTATTCAACTTTTTTGACCGGTTTGTTTAACTAAATAGAGAAGCTTTACCAGTGTTTATGACTAAAATATTTTTATAATTTCTTTGGTTCCACTTTCTCTTACAGCTGAAAAATGGAGTTTCCTAATAATCTTGCACGGACGAAATGTGTATTAGCTATAATGGATATCTTTGTAGTTTATGACATGGCTTTGTCCATCCCTGTGTTGCAGTGTCTGCATTTAATTGTTCTGGTCAAAGTATTTGACTTTTGAATTACTAAATCCATTTTGCACTTTGATGTTTTTTCCCTCAGCATTTTTGCTTATCTTGCTGCTGGAATTCTGCTAAGAACAACCTCTTTGGATTTTCTGACTGGCTTGTCTGCGAAATGCAGAATGTGAAAGTAATGTTTTGTTTCTGGTGCAGGACATGTTCTGTAGTTTCTTCGGCATCATTGGGTATGTGCTTGTGACTTTGTGTCACCTGCTTTCTGCCACTTTGACAATGGAAAATTGAAATTCTGACATTTTTCTTCTAAAATGAATATGTTATGTGCAGGGATCCTTCTAAAGGGTACTTTTGTTATGCTCAGGGCTACACAACACATTTTTTCTGTGTTGCTTCTTTTCTATGGACAACAACAATTGCTTTCACTCTACACCGAACAGTTGTTAGACATAAAACTGATGTAGAGGATCTAGAGCCAATGTTTCATTTGTATGTCTGGGGTATGCGTCTTACATTATTCAGTTTTGTCTTTTAAATTGTTTCCTCTCAAACTATCTCTTTGGAGGTACACTATACTTTTCATTCTTTTCTCTCCCTTACTGGAGTTTAAACAACTTTTGCAGGAACTTCAGTTGTTATGACAGTAATTCGCTCGATTGGTAATGACCACAGTCACATGTCCCGTATAGGTCCATGGTGTTTGTCACGAACAGGACGTACAGGAAAGGCATGTGTATAAGATTTATCACAGCTGACATTGCTATTAGAAAGTTCTTCTAGTTGATATGCTGTCTTACTGTTGCCTACAGGCCCCTTTGTTGTTATTCCTTTTATATAATCTATAGCATGTATCTCTACCCTATGTACTGAAACCATTAATGGAAGAAATATAGTAGATGAATTGGCGTATAAGTTCTTTTGTGTTACTGAAACAATGTTTTGGCTGAAAAATGAGCAAATTTAGTTTGATTGATTCTAGCTTATCCTCCAATCCTAATGTGTGCACTATCAAAGATTGCTTGCATGGTTAAGAGGAAACTATTTTTAACTTGTTTTTTCTAAGCGGGACTGAACTGGGTTCAAGATTTTGCCCTGGAAACAATCTGTTTTATGTAATGGTGTTTAGCTTGAGATAACTACGATTTGATAGGTCTTGGTGTTTCTTTGTTGGTTCCTATCTAATTCCACATTCAACTACTTAATAAATTAGGTAATTTGAAAACAATATGCCTGTGATGTAATATATATCAATCATCTTTAGTATGTGTTTGGGAAAGTTGTTGCATTAGGGTACAGAATTGTCTCATACATACCAATCTATTGTTTGATTGCATAGTAAATGTTGGGTATAAGAATTTGATACCTTATATGTTATTGCAACTGGGTTTAAAGATGATACTTTTGCTGCACTTTTATTCCTCATAACTTTTTACTTTTATTGCTTCCTGCAGGTGGTTCACTTTATAACATTTTATGCACCTCTGTGGGGTGCAATTCTCTTTAATGCTATCACCTATTTTCAAGTGATACGCATGTTAAAAAATGCCACTCGGGTATGTAATCATCTGGATCTCTCTTTTTGTGATGCCTTATTTACGAGCTTTTGGGATGAGGGAGGTATATGAAAGAATGCATCTTTGTTTGGCTGACTGAATCCACAATGATGAAAGACCTGTTTTTCCAGATGGCAGCTGGAATGTCAGATCGAGCATACCAATCAGATGTACGACCAGATATGAAGGTAAGTTTTCTTCTCTGTTTATATTGAGTGTCCAAAATATATGAATAACTAGAAAAGGGCTAGTGAATGAGCAATATCTTTTGCCTAATAAGTCAATTAATTTTCTGAAATTTGCACAGCTACTTGCGATTATGCTCGTCTAATAAGAATCAGGACTCAGTATCACATGGGAGTACTTGATATGGCATGTAGAAAGAGGCACTAATTTTCATTTGAGAGTTATGTATAGTTGTTAAAGGCACATGTACCATCATGGTGCAAATCAGTTATGAACGTCATTTCTGTTCAGATGTTTACGCGGCTCATACTTTTCCTGTGTAGTGAAAAATGTTGTCTTCTAATCATCTGTCTTCATCAGACACAACCAAAATGGTTTTTCCAAGATTATTTGTTTGATGAAGTTGTAGTTATTCTGATACCATTGCTATTTCTAATTCTTGAAAACCAAGTGTCCTTGCTTATTTTTTCTGAACAGTTGCATTAGGAAGATGAAACTTAAATCAATTTTGAGTGCACAGTGCCAAGATATTGAATCTTTTTCCTTAATTTTCTTCATTTCCCTTGTGCTTCCTCGATAGGCCTTGAATCGATGGGGTTACTATCCACTTATTCTGATTGGATCCTGGTTTTTTGGCACAATCAACCGTATACATGACTTCATTGAACCAGGTCATAAAATCTTCTGGCTTTCAGTTCTTGATGTTGGCATGGCTGCGCTTATGGTAAATCTCTTTTAACAGCTCTTTGTCTTCAAGTCTGCATGTCTTCTTCCCAAAATTGAACTTTCTATCTTATGCTTGTTTAAGGGCCTTTTCAACTCGATTGCATATGGTCTCAACTCTTCAGTGCGGAGGGCCATCTATGAACGATTGGATCTGTAAGTCATAAATTACTTCCAGTTGTCTTTTGCTGTTGCTTTTATCCTTTTACCAATTTTGTTTGTTTTTTTTTTCATATAATGATTGTTGCAACACCACTACCAATTCCCCAACAGAAAGTGAAAAGAACTACCATCTCATCTTCCCCTAATCAAATGCCTGATTCACTTACAGGATATATAATTATTACATTATCAGTTGATTCTTTCTTTGTCATCAGATCATTACACCCTGTTCCGTATGTGGTCATGAATTTTGCTCATATCTAGGTTCACTGTCACTGTAATTTTGTTCAGACTTCTAGTTCTTTGTTTGTTTCAGGTTACCAGAAAGTTTTAGAAGATTTCCCAAGGGTTTGAGGTTAAGAGACCAGCAGCAAGAGAGTGAACTCGTATCGTTGAAAACCGAGGAACCGCGATAGCAGTTGAATTATTGACCTGTATGTGCACTTATTTGAAGTAAGATTTCTATTCTTTTTTGACTACAGCTGACCACGCTTTAGAGAAGAACCCTGTCGGCATTCTTTCATCAGCAACAATCATTGACTAGTGAATGCGAAGCTGCTTTTGCACATTTGATGAACTAATGCGATGTGCTGTACCCTGACACCCTGAACTAACGAGAGCATGATGCGATGTGCTGTACCCTAACACCCTGAACAATCTTGTGAATTGTTTTGTGTATTGCTCCGAGTCAATTAATTGCCTGTAAAATTATTGATATTATATTGGTATTTGCATGTATTTCTGGAAATGGTTTCTGATTTCTAATGTGATATTCTTTTCTCATTAAATGAGATTGCTCGTTGATCCGTACGGATATATAGAATAAGCGACGTTGCTGCAAGAACTTAAACCATTCATTCCTCACAAGTTCTACTTGACAGACAAGTTGATACTAAAAGATTAGACTACAAATAATTCAACAGTTGAAGCGAGAAAAGGAGAAACAGAGAGGCCAAGATTCAAGCATAGGCAGAGGAATTGTCCACCACCACTGCATCCTCATCACCACCACCCCTGAACAACAAATACCTGACACCAAACCCAGCACCACCACGAGGAACATGCTGGTGTTGAAAGGCATAACTGGCAGCATCAAAAGGAACATGCTGGTGTTGAAAGGCATAACTGGCAGCATCAAAAGGTATCCGATTGCTGTGTTTTCACCAAACAAAGTGCTCCAGCAAATGGGAAGGTGGTGTTTACTGAGGAGGCCGCAGCGGTTCCTTGGAAAGGGGGAGGAGCTGCACCTTCCAGCTTTGGGATGATTAAAGGGGTGGGCAGCTGGGTGGTGCCTTACCGAGTGGGCTGAGGCCGTTTAGCTAAGCCATGAATCTGTTGTCCAAGAATTGAGGAGGATAGTAACATTTTTGCCCCAGTACAATGTCATGTGCATTATCTCAGCTTCTCTGTTGCAGTGAGGGATCCTAGGACCTAGGTAGAGGAAGGAGGACGTTAGGTAAAAGGTATTTTTCGGTTATTGGTTGGTTGGTTTTGTTTTATTTGGCAATTTGTTAGAAGAGGACCCGTTTTTATTTGGTGGGCCTGGATTCGGACATTTGGATATGGTTTCGAGATTCCAAGTTCAGATTTCACGTTTCAGTTACAAGACAATCATAATATTTCATGTGATGAAATTTAGGTGAAATTCATTATTACGACTATGATTGTAACTGGAAATTAAATTCTCAATTTACATCTACTTGTTTTGCAATATTCTTCACCCCAATTTCAAGAAATCCCGTCATCTGTTAGTGAGATTTGCTCCTATTATTCATATAAACTCCACGAAATCAACAGATTGAGGAAAATTCTTGACCTGACTGCTCCACTCATCCAAGAAAGCTAGCAAACATGCTAATAGTCCTTGTGAGGTTTGATATCAGTAAACAATCAGCTCCAACTTCGATTTGGTCTGAACTGAAGACTAAGGAACTTACATGACAAATTGCCATAAAATAGAATACTAATTCTTGCCCCTGTGGAGTGCA
>NC_026145.1:2210573-2230894 GCF_000512975.1 Sesamum indicum
AAATGAAGATATTTTTGTTTTCTGCTGTTCATATTCCACTTAGACCACCATGATACATGGTAGAATAGTGCTTAAGAAAGCAACCCTTGAGAGCATTTGAGTTTGTTTGATGAAAAAGAAGCTGGAGGGGACTTAGGCTGTCTCAGTCTCAACCCCACAAACCAGACCAGATATTTTTATGACATCTTTTTCCTCAGCTTTTTGCATGCTAAAAACAGTGGATTTCATATCACAGATTCAATGATCCTTGTCTTCCCATGTATCCATCTGGTTTTTGCTAACACATGTATACAAACTTGCGCCTGAAATTTCTGAATTCAAAAGGATCCAAATGTGAACATAATATCGAACTCATGTCTCTGTGTTTAGATCCAGTTCTTCAAGACCATTGTGTTCATGAGTTGATCGCGAGCCTAAAGATCGATCATCACCATTGTTGGTTTCTCCAAGAACAGAAAAGATAGATCATGACCATTGGGGTTTCTCCAAGAACAGAACAGCGCGATTGTTTTCATCCTTGATGGGTGAGCTACTACTGATGTTGAGCATAATAAAGAAGAAGAAAGTGGAAATGCCAATTACCGAAGTGGCAATGTTCCATACAATATGTGCATATTACAGATTTAAGATAAACAGAGTCGGTTCAAAGACACTAAGTTGCTTGAAACCAATGGAACAGGACATGATTCTTCGGTTACTACATAAACTAAAGCTGAACTGATATGATCTTTCTAACATTGTTTTCATGCTACCCTGAAAAAGCAGCAATTATTCAACCAACAATGATCAGTTCAATAACAATCTAATTCTACCCTCAAATTACACGAATCAATTCACATCCTCTTCAGGCATCCAGAGCAGAGAAACAGCTTTCAGATCGAACCAAACAGGGCTTCCTCACTGGGCTGGACCGTGGAGAATCCAGGCTCCTCAGAAGCAACTGTTTCACAGCAGAAATCAATTCTTCAGTAGGATTTTCAGGTGGGCTTAAGCTCCTGAACTTCTTGCAAAAACTCATGTGCTGATTCAAAGCCTCCTCATTCCCAATTCTCTTCTCTGACCTCAGCAGCTCATCCTTCACTGCCTCCGCGCAAAGCCCGCATATCCAACGCCCCGAATAACGATCACGAACACGCTTTATGTATTCCTCCGTGCACTCCTCCGTCAGCCCGCAGCACTCGCATTTAACAAAAGCGAGATCAGTTGCCTTCAACATGGCAGTTGCCGCTGCTGCTTGTTTCTGCTCCGCAACCTCCATGGAGACTACTGGCAAACAAAACCCTTGTTGAATCACAAACTTTTGTACGCAGAAATAGTAACGGAAACTGAAAATTTTTGAAATTCAAATGCGGAAAAATAAATAATGGATTCAATGATAAGAATATACTACTAATAATAGGATCTGTAGAGATCAAATCTTTACCAAAATTATCTACGGTAACTGATGAAGCTGGTTGAATCTTGAAAATCTAGTGGATTTTCAGAGCTCCTCTTGGTTTGAACCTGGATTTGCTGCTCTTTTCTTGATGGGTTGTTCTCTCTCTCTCTCTTGTTCTATCTTTCTTTCTCCCACTCACCTTCTTCTTCAACAATCTCTCCGCCGATGATCAAACGCTTGAATATCATATACATTTCAGAGAGCCCTTTTTGGCTCTTTTCTACTCTTGATTCCACTGCTGCTTTTCACTACTTAAAAACAGTTGGAATTCAGACTGAGAACTGAAGAGAAAATTAGCAGAAAAGAAGGTTCAAGAAAATCCCTTGAGCGTTTCTTTTTCATTCCCAACTCTCTGCATCTGACTCGTGTTTATCTATATCTATATTAGTCTCCCTGAAGATGTATATATATATACATACACTGGAAGTTTGTATGTCTGTATTAATGAAAGTTGGAAAGAATTTCTGAACTCTTTTTAGCAAATGTGCATTTTATCTGGAGCAATACCGACAAAATTTGCCATCGACAATCATTGGCGCTTCTGCCACTGTAATTCTTCCTGATCGTTGCATATTTTACTGCTGTCCGGACGAGTTATGATCTGCTGCTTCCTTGGGTGGAGGATTCGGTGCTCTCCAGTGTTCCTGACCCTTTATTTCATCTCATCATTTTTTGGTGGAACAATATCTTTGAATTTTTTGTTCCTCCTATATAGATATTATTTCTATACAAAACATTTAAAAAATTTATGAATTTTTTTAGATAATTGAAGAAAAATATTTATATGATTGCAAAATTCTTATCCTAATAAGTATATGATCTAACTAAATTAATTATAAAATAAATATAATACGTTAACTATATAATTATGAATTATAGATCAATCACCCTATAAATATATTATACAATTAAATTCAACGTGAACTAAAATTTTCGACAATATGTCTAAATTATTAGTATTTTCCTTTTCATGATAAATATAAACTTTTTACTAGTATTTGACGTAGGACGGCGGTACAGAGGATTAAAACAAGTCACTGCCAGTGACAGAGTGCCAGCTGTGATGTGGGGCGCAGGGAAAAATACGCCATAACCAAAAAGGAGTCCCACGTGTTTTTGAACGCGTGGGGTCACCGCTGTTCCAAATAATGCCAGAACGTGTCACTCTCTGCCTATTCTTACTTCCTCTTAAATGCTAATTTACCATAACATATTTTAGTAAAAAGTGTGTTACTATTTTGTAAAGTAAAATGGGAGTCTTCATTTTAACTATTTTCTACTCTATGAATTGTCATTGTCATAATATTTCATTTGTCCTTACATGCCCATCCCCTATATGTTTGAAAATTTATCTATTTGTGTTTTATCTTACATAAAAATATTTGATTTTCATCTAAAAGTTATCTAATTACTCGTCTTGGGGAGTTACCGCAGCGAATTCTGAATATAGGGTTGTTCAATATATATATATATATTAATTACATGTATTCCCTATTTAAAAATATAAAATTATATTTACGCTCCTTCAGAAAATCTCTATTTACTCTCGACCCCTTCCGTTAGGATTTGAATGAAAAGTGCTGGAGTTAGCAAACAAAATTATATAAATTTTTATTTTTTTTCCCTATATTTAATATTTATATATATTTTTGTATATTTATAAAAAAGATAAATGTCATATCTACATATGAAGTGAGATTAACATCATTATATTTTTTTGTTTATAAAAATAATTATTGCCCTAGAATATTAAATAAGGGATAAAATTAAAAATTTATGTGATTATTTTTTTAACTTCAGTAATTTTTTTGTCCAAACCTTAATGAAAAAACATCATGTTATATCACATTTTTTTAATAAAATTTAAGTGTAATTAATCCTTAAAAAAAAAAAAAAAGTGTGACTATCCCATGATTCACCATAAATTTGAAAACCTCATAAGTATATGTCTGGAAATATATATTGAGGCTAAACCCATCAAACACAGCCTCTCAAAGCTTGTACCAATCTTGATGTATCAATTATCATTCCCTGTTTTATTCTTTCACATGCTTGGACTATAATAGAAATTGATAGCCTTCATCACAAACAGGCCCTTAGCCCACTTAACTATTTCTTCCATTTTTCAAAAAATAAAAATAAATAATTTCAATTTCGATCAGCATCATAAAATCAAAATATACCCTCGTCATCATAATTCACTTACAACGATCCTCACAGATTATCGAATTAAATTATCAACATATTGACAAATAAAAATGAATTCATGCTCGAAAGCTACCCGTTTTATTCTCTTATCCCATTTTTTTCTTTTTTTTATAAAGAAATGTTTTGCAATTACAATGGATTATGGTATAATTAACTTAAGTTGAATCAAACATGAATTGATCTATATTTTATTTCAGGGACCCAATGATTTATTTCTTGATAATTCATAAATAGGGTTGTGATAGTTATCCTTATCATTGTGCACAATTTATTGCAACCAGTGATATTCTTCACTTATATTAATGATGATGATGTCCTAATACTACTATTAAGCCATTGTTTCAATACTTGACACATGTTATCATAGTTTAGAAAAAGGGTACAAAATTTAAATAATTATAACTAAATAACCTGAGTCAATTAATACACACAAACACATGAAAATCAATAATATATTATTAAAAGAGAAAAATTAATGGTATTTTAATTTAATGGTTAAGATTAAAATTAAAATCCTATGAATAAGTTTTAGGTTATGTGTTTGACTCTCATCGGATATATAAATATTTTTACTTTATTCTATTTGAATATTTTTATTATTTTATATGAATTATTATAATTTATTATTTGATGTCTTGACGTGAATTATTGTAATTAATTTATAAATATTATAAAAAAAATAAAGAAGGAAAAGGGGCAAAAGAGGAAAAGAGAAAAGATGAGAAGAGAAGAGGTGGTAGGAAGAGAGAGAAATGAAAAGCCTGAAATAGAGATAGAAAGATTAGACAGAGAAGAAAAAGATACCCCCACCCCCCACCCCCCCCTCTCTCCTCCACCCTCACTTCTTCACAACCCGAAGACACCCCCCCCCCCCATCCCCCCCTCTCTCCTCCACCCTCACTTCTTCACAACCCGAAGACCAAAAATTACAAGAAAAATAGAATATACAGAAATTTTTCTATCTGGGTTTAAGATATACTGATATATACAGACGCTCACTCTCTTTTTTCTGTTATTTTATCTTTTTAGAATTCTCTCTCTCTGTGGTTTTTGTAGTTTATGGATGCCGTTGACATGGTTTCTTTCATCACAGAGCTTCGTGAAGGTATATTCGGAGAACCCAGATCTTGTTTTAGTTAAACTGTTTTATGTTTCTATGGTAATTTCTGGTTCAGATTTTAAGAGATCTATAAAGATAAGTTTCGTGGTTGAAGTTCAAAGCTTTTACTTTTTTGTTTTTCTTTACTTGATCTTTGTTTTGTATTGGGTTGGTGAATTTTTTTGATTATAGAATAAATTCGTTTTCTACCCTCTTTTTTTTTTGGTTAAAAGTTGTAATCTTTTGTAGTGAGTTTAGCATGGTTGGTTGCTGCTGGTGATGAATGTGTTGGTTGTTTATAGATAACAAGAACTTGAAAGTTTTCTTTTTTCTTGATTTCTTCCCGATATCTTATTGTTGCAATTAAGAATTCGGTTTTGGTTGCTCTAATTGTGCATGGTTTTTGTATGGTCTTTTGGTTTGTATTTGATATGTTGTTGTTCAGTTTTCTAAATATTGCAGTTCCAGTAACTGAATCCGCCATCTGCAGAAGAAAAGAGATTCTAACTGTTCTTGTCTCACTTAAACTAGTTGTTGTGTTGAATTATGTTTCTGTTGCTTTTTATGGCAATGTGATTGCATAATCTTTAGACTTCTTTGCCAGAATCTGAAAATGATTCGATCATTAATTGGGCGTATACTGATTACATTTCCCGTAGCTACTAATTTGATAATTGATTACATGTCCCCTAGCTACTACGTTGATAATTGATTACATGTCCTGTAGCTACTAATTTGATAATTGATTACATGTCCTGTAGCTTCCTGAATGTGTATAAGCGTGTAATACCTCTCTAACCTATTATTTAATATCACTGGGTTTATGAGTTATTGATTTTTGCGCAATTTTGTTCAGCGAGTTGTTGTATGTCTTCTCCGTGTACTAATGACCTTTGAAAATGTTAATCCTGTACAACAGTTGGAACTCTAACAAGGAATTTCATCTACAGGGTTTGGCTGACACATACCCAATATTACGATTTCAGTTAGTCCAAATCGGAAGATTTTTGTCTTTTTATGTGGAAAGCCATTTCATTTCTTATTTAGAAACCTAAAAGGAGAAGAAGAATGTACTTATCAGGAAAGGGAGCTTCTTCTGGTGACAAAAAGCTTAGTGTTGCAAAGGCAACTTTGAATCCCAATGCCACAGAATTTGTTCCTTTCGCTCTCAGGTCACCTACAACAAGCATTAGCAGTTCAGATGCATCCTCAAAATATGCTACCATCGCTGCTTCCGCTCCAGGAAAAGGTATATTAGATAGGTCTGAGTCATCAGTTTCAAATAACTCTGATGACGAAGCCCAACAGTACTGGCGCCTTCAGCTCCCAGATGATATTACTCCCGACTTTAAGGTTATGGGCATAGATGATACACAAGGGATCAATAGCCTATCATTTTCAAGCTTGTCCTTGACTGATATTGATGAAGGTTCAAGATATTCTCCTTCAACAGGCAGTGGGTTTATGTTGAAGGAGCAGCAAGTGTTATCACCTCGCCCTGCTAATGACAATAGTTTTGCTGAGAAGCTTAGATATCCTATCTCATCCTATGGAGAATATCAATCGCCTACAGGGTTTCATCCTTCACTTGCTAAACCTTGGGACCAACAGATTGTTGGCAGTGATCAGCTTGTTGCAAGAGAAGGACTTGATAGTGGAAATCCAAGACAAGCTTTCTTAGGCGACTTGTCAAATGAGCAATTATTGGTCGACAATGCACATGTGAACCCTCTTGAGATTTTGGCTTCACAATTTCCTGGTTTTGCTGCTGAAAGTCTTGCGGAGGTGTATTTTGCCAATGGAGGTGATTTAAACTTAACAATTGAGATGCTTACTCAGCTTGAGGTAGGCTATTTGTTCAGTATTGATATTTGTGTATTGTGGATGTCAAGTATGGTAGCATATCTGTAATTCTTACATGATATAAATATTAAGATGGTGTAAATCTTTAACTTAATGAGCTGATATAAATTGCAGCACCCAACAAATCTAAGTGTGAGTGTTAATCCCTGAAGAAAAAGATGTGTATTTGTGTAACTGTTGGTTTTGTACGATTTGCATTGGTTTACGTTATTGTAGAAACTTTGGCCTGCCAATATTTAGTCCAAAACATTAGGTTGGCGAGATTTTTTGTTCTCATCAAAACACAATTGAATATTGAGAATAGAACCAAGGAATGGCTTCCTAAAGGGCAAGCTTTTCCTGTCGGTCGCTCTTCGAGAAATTGTTTTGTGATTTCTAGGTGATGGATGGATGTATTATTTGCTCCGTAGCTTGCTATTTGGATTTCAGGACATATTGAACTTGTGCTTGCAGCTTCAGGTTGATGGAGGGTTAAATCAGAATTCAAAAGCCTTGTCTTCTCCAAACCTTAGTGCGATGGATTTTCCTGCCCTTTCTGTGAGAGATAGTCAAAATGACTTGGCAAAATTTGCTGGTGATGGTCTTCATCAAAATGGTAGTCCTTATCGGTCTTCAGAAAAGCAAGGGGCATTATTCTTCAGATCCAATTCTTTCATTCCATCAAGTGGGGCTACGGATTTTGCTTCAGCTGTAAGAAAAATGGCATCTCAAGATTCCAGCATGTGGAAGTATGAGAGAAATGGTTCCTCAGGCGCAAGCACTGGATCAAGTAGGACTTCACAGGTCCTGGCAAGTTCATATAGCAGTGGCCAGAGTAGGGGTATCTATGCTGATAAGTTGCAAAGTCGAGGATCAACTCATGCATCTCCGATGTGGCTTGAGACTGGAGAAGCAGTCGGTAATGATTTTGGCAATAGATTTTAACTTGCTCTCTAAAACTTTAATTGTGGGAAAATGCTCTATGCTAGTATACGTCTCTAACTTTGTTGAGCGGGCAGCAAATATGTACTCTGAAATGCGGGAGGAAGCTCGTGATCATGCACGCGTACGTAATGCATACTTTGAGCAGGTATATTCTATGTGAGTGTCTGAAAGACCTGAAAATGAATAGGAAGAGAATAAATTTGGAAAACAAAATAGTTTTTTATTTTTGGGGCATAGCACTTGATTAAATTTTACCAATGACCTTTTATTCTGCGTGTGTTGATTAATGGAGAGGCCAGCAAGCAGCAATGATTCAATTCGATCTTGATCAAGATATTTTGTTTTGTTTTCTACTAGAAATTTGTTACATGACATTTGAAGATTGTGCTTTACATATCATGACACATTTTATGTGGAGTAAGAATGGACCTTAAGTAGCTATCCATACACTCTCTCTGTGCATGTGTTATAGAACCCCAGAATTGTATGTACTGGTGAACTGCATTGTGCTCCCTTGTTTGATCATGTCTGAAATATTCCATGTGAGATTAGGCACGGCAGGCATACCTCATTGGTAACAAAGCCTTAGCCAAGGAGTTGAGCCTTAAAGGACAGTTGCACAACATGCAGATGAAAGCAGCTCATGGGAAGGCACAAGAAACTATTTATCGTCAGAGGTTTGTTGCTTCTGGACCACGCTACCACTCAAAGTTTTTATTGTGTAAAACTATAATTTTTGGCCATCTTGCATTGGCAATACTAAATATAAGAATACAAACGACGGAACGACAGAGCAGACCCCTCAGAAAATAAATCCTCACATTGAGATGATCTCATTCCTTTGTGTTCCATTTGACTAATTTTGTAGGAATTCTGACATTCAGACAAATGGGAGAGAGAGAATGATTGACCTGCACGGTCTACATGTGAGTGAAGCTATTCATGTGCTCAAGCGTGAGCTGGCAGTGATGAAGAATGCAGCCAGGTCAATGGACCAATGTTTGCTGGCTTACATATGTGTTGGGACTGGTCACCACACCAAGGGTTCTCGAACTCCTGCTCGACTCCCAACTGCCGTCCAGCGCTACCTGCTAGAGGAGGAGGGTCTTGACTACTCTGAGCCACAGCCGGGGCTCCTTCGAGTTCTCATATACTGAACCAGAAAGGTATAGGAGATTTTTGACAGTGCATTATCACTCAACCCATGTGGAGGGGAGAAGAAAAGCGAAAATGAAAAAAAAGAAAAAGGAAAATAAAAAAAAAGGAATGTTGTATCTGTAAATGGGGAAAAATGGAGTAGGATAACTCTGCAGAAGGGAAAAGGTAAAAGAAGAAAAATAAAATTAAAGGATGTTGAAAGGTAAGAGGAAGGCAGCTGTCTGTACCATTACTGTGTAGTTGGCCGAAGTCATTTTGTAGCTGACAGCAATTTGCATCGGCCTCTTTTTGTAACTTTTGTACCGTTTTCTTTTGTTTATTCTCTTTTAGAAAATATTATGCAGATGTAACTGATAGAATTCTTTCAGATGATAGCTCAAGTTTCTCCAATTATTTCGAGTATAGTTAATAGTCTTTATTTCAGGTTGGCGGCTGAGAACATAAGCATTCAGGCTTTTCATTTTCGGTTTGCTCAGTAAATTTTTTGGATAGATTGGGTGTGACTCCCTCTGTCCATCCAAGGCCATGAGATTGTTGGTTTGGGGTGATAAAATCATTCGCCTTGTGTAATGTAATGTAGCATGACCTGATTTCAGACATGACAAGATGGGTGGATTAAGATGTGCTTTCCAAATATTTGGAAGGTACAAAGGAAGTCTGTAAGATGAATTAAGACACTGAACGAAAGATCCCACAGCTGATGCATCATAGGTAAGAATCTTGAGAATAAAATAAAATGCCATATGTGCATCATCTTAATCATTTGAGCTTGGATTTTGTAGTGCCCTTGAGAGGCCTGGCAACAGGTTGAGCCGTAACACTTTTCACTACCTTCTTCATATCATATTTTACTGATAAGAAAGCACAGATCAATGCTATCAACATTGTCGGGTAGACAAATACTGCAGTTGTTGGATCTGTGTTTGCGGGCTTTGCAAGAATGCCCTCCTTGACAAGACCCCAGATGACTAGAAGAGTTCCGAACATGCTCATCCTCCCAGGTTTTATAATACCAATCAGGGAACCGGCCACACAGAAGTAACTTCCAGCAAGAACCTGGTAAAAAACAATTATCAGCACGAAGGAAAAAGAAAGAGATAATAACTGTGAACTACTCGATGAAAACTTCAGGCAGTATAACTAGACATGAATGTTTGCTTATTTTAATCAACATAGCACTCAAAACATACCATTTTGAATAATTCCTAAGGCTTTAAAGGCACCTTACGAAGAAATGAAATGAGGACAGTGTGAATGAGTTGTAAAATTAATCATGGGAAATCCACGGCACATGGTCTACATGTGAAAAATGGAAATCCATGTGCTACTGTTGCATTAGAGCAATTGTGGGATTGTCAGTGTTGCTGACAGGAACAAACATAGAATCAGATAGAAGAAGATGCATGAGAAATTTATCATATACCTCACAGTATGCTCAATGGATGAACTATATACGTAATATAATGAAATTTATGAGAGTAGGGAGGGACAGAATAAGCAGAAACCGAAAGTATAAGCTCAACCTCCAGGCGTTGTAGGTCAACTACGGCAGAGGCCTCCTTTATCTCAGTCAAGTTGTAAATGCTCAGCAGATTATTCCAGCTTGGCACAGTTGTATTATTTAGGAGGCCATTTAGAATGGCCCCAGGGTACAAAAGACCCTTCACCACTGGAAGAGGAAAGACCTCGCTAGCAATCAACTGCGAAGATGTCACTTGAACAGGGGTTGTACACATGCCAGATCTACACTGAATCCTGAGAAATACGGAAAATGTGGAAGCAAAAACCAATGCAAAAATCGAAAAAAACATGCTTGTTATGACAAAAATGACATTTCCTAGCTTTTCCTTGCTTCAAAATTACACAAAATACAAGATGATGTTTATAAATTTATGCTCATGAAGGTCCAGTCACATAACACACTTTGACTACTTTTCCTTTTTTTTCCTCTAAAAGATGCTCGTTTAAGAAATGAAATACAATATTATTAGGACAAGTCATTTGTTTGAACAGACAGGAAATTGCAGTTCAGGAATCAGAAATATATTCACTAGCTGCAGCAACTAACTCCAATTCATCTACCAGCAGGCATTGAAAAATTCATAGTAGATATAATCCTAGTATCATGAATTGGCTGATAGAACACTAGGTAGCAGGATTTCCTGGATGATTTCAACTTCATTAGCAAATTTTATCATTACAAATTTTTTTTTTCGCCTCCAAACATTAACATGCTCTTCTATTTCATTAACAACACTCCATCCCAATATGATGTCCGAAGTGAGTTCAAATACAAATCCAGATCTTAGATACTACAACACAGATAAGTAGAAAAACAGAGGATTTCACAGCTAAACAATTTACCATACATGAGCATACATCACTCTCCCATGAACATGAAAAGACAAAAAAGTAGACAATTCCGATATATTACGATCAGATCCCAAAACGAATAAAGAGCACCCGGATGGTTCAACCAGAACTCACAGAATCAAGAACTGAGAAGCAATAGTCCATTCTATAATGGTAAAAGCTAAAAAGCTAGCGAAAGATTGAAACTTTTTTTTCTCTAAATGGTTACCTGAAAAGTGGGACCTGAAAAACGATGAGGAGAAAATATATGCGACATGCATATTTTGATAGGTTGCTCCACTTCCCATTTGACGAAGTTATGGTTGTAGAAGTAGTAGTAGTCGCCATTGCAGTTGCGGATAGATTTTTTGACAGACAGTGTGGGGGTTGTGTGTGTGTGTGACACAGAGAGAGAGAGAGAGAGAGAGAGAGAGAGAGAGATGCAGATTGCTTGGAGTTGGGACCGTCCGAAATTAGAAAGTCAACCTTTGATCCTTGAATAAGAATGTCGGGGAGCTGTTTTTACGCGCGTCTTACTCATCTTAGCTTAAAGTCGTGTCACAACTATGACACGTGCCTTCTTGTCGCCAATTCGAAAATAAGAATGTCATTTGATAAGTAAAAGCGTGTGTTTACACAGCAGATAGATATTTAGAGTGAGGAGAAAGAAAGAAACAGGGAAAAGATGGCGTCGACAACTCTTCGGATATCCATTTCGCTCCACTCTACTGCTTCCAAGAAAGAACCCTTCTTTCTGAAGGCCAATCACACAAGTACTCTACCCCAATTTTCCCTGCTACGCCAGCCGTCGTTACGCTCCACCGGTCTCAGCTTCTCCACCCGCCGACGGCGGAGCGCCACCACCCCTTCTACCACTTCCAAGAAAATTAACAAGGTGTCAAATATAGTAATGTATTCCTCACTTTGTTGTTTGAGGGAAAAAGGATTAGGGAATTAAAGGAATTGATTTTCTTAGAAGTTAACTACTTTTTTCTTTTTTTATTTGTTAATTTTGAGATGGAAGTATTTACAAGTACAAAATGTTCATTTGTGCTCAGTAATTTACTAGTTCTATATTGAGTTGTGAGAGTTCGTGCCTGCGTGTGTCTATCTGTGTACAAGCTTGTGCGATTTTCTGTGTTCTGTGTTTATGGGAGCTTGTACTTCTGTGTTAAACGAATGTAAAACAGTGTTTGGTGTATAGGTATATGAAAGTGTTAAAAGTGAAGAAAATATCATTCAGTGTAATATCAACCTCTTGTGCTTTTGTGTTAATTGTAGAAAAAGATAACTCAGAAAAATGTTGAAAAAGATGAAGAGATAGACGAAGATGCTTTCGAGGCGCTTTTCCGTCAGCTTGAGGAAGATTTGAAAAACGATGAATTATATGGTAATGAGGTTGGTGATGATGATATAAGCGAGGAAGAGCTTGCTAAACTTGAACAAGAACTAGCAGAGGCTCTGGAGGATGATGAATTATTTGGGGCATTGAGCACTGCTGCCAATGAAGATGAAGAAGAAGATGATGATGTTGCTGATGAAGAGGATGAGAATGAAGTTGATGATGACAATGAAGAAGATGAAATGCCGATTAAGCTTAGGAATTGGCAACTCAGGAGGTTGGCCTATGCTTTGAAAAATGGTCGCCGCAAGACTAGTGTGAGTTTTACTCTGCTAATTCTCTGAATTGTACATGGTTGCTTCTTGTGATACATTATTTATTCATTAGTACTAAGTCATAATGCGGGAGAATGTTTTGAAATCAGGGTTCTTATTAGTTGCTTTCTATCTTATATGACTATGAAAACAATCTTCTTGATGATTTGCTCTTTCATTTTCATTGTGTTAAGATTGTAGGAACCCCTTTTTCTTTCCTAATTGCTGGCTACATAATTGTAAGATGTCATGTGAATAGTTTTTCCACTTGGACCTAAAATTTCATTTTAAAACAAATGTATATTTTGTTGTATAACCTGCTACATTAAGCTTGTATGTTCCTCTTTCATAAGCTATCCATGATGAACTCTGGAAGTTAGGAACATTTGTTCTTCCAGATACACTTCCTAAAATTCTCTTGCCTTTATTGATCTTGATAATTGCTCTGCTCTTTTCTTGCAGATCAAGAATCTTGCTGCGGAGCTATGTCTAGATAGAGCTGTTGTTCTGAAATTACTTCGTGACCCTCCTCCAAATCTTGTCATGATGAGTGCTACTTTACCTGATAAACCTGTTTCAACAATCTTGGACCCTGTGGAGAAGCCCGTCGAAACCGTTCCATTGGAGACAAAGACACATTCGACGAAGCCTGAAGTTGAGGTGAAAGTACCAGTTCATGTCATGCAAAGCAACTGGTCTGCTCGAAAGAGGCTGAAGAAAGTACAAGTTGAAACTCTTGAACAAGTCTACAAAAGGACGAAGCGTCCAACTGTGAGTAAAACTACTTTTAAAACATATATCATGCAATTCTTGCACTGAAAGAAGTATCACAAATGATAATCTATGCATAATGACATCTGAGCAAATAATATGTGGAATGAGTTCACTTCAGTAGCTTAGGGGTTGGTCAAATCTATATTGCATCTATTTCTACCAAATTTGGTATAGAAGTGCTTGGTGTCCGGAAGATTTATACTCATGTTCTGAGGAAATCAGTACTAGAGGTCGAGATACTTACATTCCCAAAGATTTCTAGCTACCTACATAACATGCCTCATCAGTTGTAATAAACATTATAAGGTATAGAACAAGACATGGATTCATTAAAAGCTGACGTGGACAGAGTCCTGTTGACCACTGGACCAGAGGACAGGAGAGGATAACATGTGTCTAAACATTATTCTGTGCCCAAAATTGTTCTTGCAACAAACCAAACTTGGTCTAAGGAGGGTTGGATTCTGATGCACTCGCTAATGGTTAAGCCACTTATTTTATAGCAACTATGTCTTATTCTTTTATTTGTTTCTTCATGCACTGCAGAAGACAAATATCTTTTGAAGTTAAGAGTCGCAAAATAGTCCCTGGTCACCTTAGGTCATTTTTGTAACCATTCTTTCGATTCCAGACTGAAAGGTTTTATTCATATGTTATTCTATGTCTTAAAAACATTGCAGAATGCCATGATTAGCAGCATCGTCCATGTGACAAACCTGCCCCGGAAAAGAGTTCTGAAATGGTTTGAAGATAAACGAGCTGAAGAGGGAGTACCTGAACTTCGCCTTCCATATCAACGCTCTGGTCCTGAATCTGTCTTCACCAGCTAAGGCATTCCCTGTTTTTTACATGCAATTTACACCTCAGAGCTGTGTATAGAAGACCTATTTCCCTGAGCACCCCCACGATTTTATGAGATCACTAAACCTCTGTAGGTGCGTGGAGCTGCTGACCAAGTAACATGGCTTTAATCGCAGAAAATGCAAATCATAGCCAATTAGCTGGCAAATGTACGCAGGCGGACATGTACCTAATTGTTCTATTGCTTTTAGTTGATTTTAATAATTAACTTATTTACTTGTTACAGCGTAGGGTCCTTATGTTTATCAACTTTGATGCTGTACCCAAAACATAGTACATAAGCATGTTATTGTAAGATTTAAGGAGAATTGTATACGACTCTATGATTGAAATATCATAAGAGATAGGAGATGCCAAAGATGAAAGGAAGGAGAGGGCATCCAAGCCTATCCCATCTAGTCTGTAATCCGTAGCACGTACCCTGATGCCACCCCTATGCCGGTCCTGTAGAGCGAGTTCCTTTTGTTTGAGTCTATGAAACTCCGTGAAGCAAGGACGCTTTTATCTTTTAGCGAGTGTTAAGTTCTTGGCCTTGTTGTGTCACGAAGGCACGAAAACATTTGATTCTTGCTTTATTTCTTTTTTTTGCGGATTATTTGCTATTTTCATTTCACACAGTTGGATGAGCGTAGATTACAACGACCTTTCTGAGGTTTGGTACTTTCCTGTTGTATGAAAAATTTCAAATACCCTCTGTGATGTTTGATAAAATTATGTAATTCTTGGATGAAGATATAAAATTGTCAATTTGTCTTTATTGTAATTTTTTCATTTTTTCTAAAAAATATTAGAAATTTGTAAAAAATCGAATGGGGTGGATGAAAAATTATAAAAAAATTATTCTCTCAGTCTATAAAAAATTAGAAATAAAATTATAATTTTTAATCTACACAGATATTTTGATTAGTTCATCACAAAAAAGTAAATAAAAACTTAATGAATTGGGTTAGTTAGTAGATGGGTATTAAAATTAGAGAGTATTAATAAGTTTACAAACAACAAGAAAATATTTATAATTATACCAAAAGTGATTGAAGATGGTTGTAATTAAACTTAATTTCTGGTGAGTAATGAGTATGAGCCAACTTCAGTTTCACGTATTGGGGAGACTAGTCTGAAAAAGTTGCAGGGATGGGGAGAATAAATGTGGATGGCATGCGGATCACTACAAAATCACATTGATGATGTCTCCTTCCCCTTTCTTTTACAAAACAAAAGAGTAGTTCAAGACATACCATATTCCTAGCTTGGAATATCCATCAAACCCCACATCATCTTCTATCATACAAATATCAACTTCCCCTCAATAAACTACACGCTTAATTACATATATATCTTTTAAATAAAGCAATTATATTTTTTCCTCAATAAATCTTAAACTAAAAAAAATCATTGTTACATGACACTCTCTCGTTGTGGTCTGGATGGAAAATACCGACGTTAACAACTATATAAGTTTTTAATTTAATAATTTTGAACTTGTAAGAAAAAATATAATAATGTTAACCTTATTCCTCGCACACAAACACACACGTCCATACACATTACATTTATCCTATCGTAAATATATAAATATATATTAAATGAGGGAAACAGTATAAATTTATGTAATTTTTTTTATTGAGATTAATATTTTCTATCCAAGTCTTAAGGGAATAATGTCAATTATAAATAGAGAATTTTTGAGAGCGTGTAAGCATAAATTTAAAAGTTTTTGAGTGAGTGTATGATTCTATATTTTAAGGGGTCAAAGTGTAATTAATCTGAAAGTAGTAGTAAGACTTTCCTTAACCAGCACTGCAGGCCCAGGCCCAAACACGTTAACTGATGTGGTCCCAATTCCCTGCACTCTACTCTAAGCCGTTCCTTTGTACTTCGATCCAAGGGTTCGCAGTCCTCCACGGTCCGAACTCATACACCTTTGATTAATCTAACACGTTGTGGCTCACAACACTGCCACGCTCATCAATTTAGCGCGTTCGATCAAACTCAATCCAACGGATACTGTAGCATCCGAGTTTCGGTTCTTTTTGTCTCTCAGCAAGTCTGCAACATTTCCGTCCCGCTCTTTTTTTCTTTCTTCTCTCTCTCTGACAGCTAAAAATATCTTAGCTGAAATTCTCTCTCCGTAACAAATTTATTAAATTCTTTCTCTCCCTTTTGTAAGTTATCTTTTTCTTGGCTGGTTTTCTATTTTTGAAGGGAGATGCAAGAGCAAGCTACAAGTTCTATTGCAGCCAGCTCGTTGCCTTCTAGTAGTGAGAGATCTTCTAGCTCTGCCCTTCATCTCGAAGTCAAAGAAGGTCTCTATCTCATCTTTGTTGAGTTCTTTTCGTTATACTCTGTAATGGGATCTCTTAGAAATTGATTTTTACAATGTAATGATGCTGGAAAGCTTTAGTCTTTTTTTCAAGAACTGTTTTTTCTGCATTTTTCTGGTGGGTTCAAATCAAGCCCTGTGATTTTCTTGGAAAATGTTGCTTCATAAATCTCTGTGTGTGTGTGTGTGTGTGTTAATGGCTGTTTTTTCATTTAAAAATTGAATCTTTTGCTCTGTATGACTGGCACAAGTTTTGCCCCCCCGAAGAGCTTTTTGATTGGTCAATTCTTGAGCTGGCTGTAAATCATGGTTCCTGCCCGTCTGCTAACAAGATCACAGCCCTTTGGCTTTTGATGTATCAGCGGGGAAAGTTGAACTAACCCAATTTCAGTCTGGAGGCTGATGCATTTATGAGTGTGTTTAATTTCATAAGTGTAGGTCGCTGGGTTTTGGTAAAGTTTAAATGATATCTCCTCTGGATTTTGAAGAATATGAAATTTCTTTATTTGGATTGAACGTGCATTTTCCTTAAATCCGAAAAACTGGCGTTACAGAGAGATCTTGTTATGGATCATAGCTACGGGTTGATGTATTTTAAGATTTTTCTCTTGAACTTGTTGAAGGCATGGAGAGTGATGACGAGATAAGAAGAGTGCCGGAGATTGGAAGTGAAGCCGCCGGTACAACAACTTCTGGTCGTGACGGTTCAGTGGCCGGTCCAACCCAGCCATCGGCGGTGGGTTCAAAGAGGAGAGGGAGAAGCCCTGCTGACAAAGAAAACAAGAGGTTAAAGAGGTAAGTTAAGATAAGCGTATCGTTATCCAATCATATCCAGCCACATCATCACTGCTCTGCTAATAATCTTTGGTCCCCCTTTAAAGTCAGCATTAATGCATGGTGATGGGTATAGGAAATGGACACCTGGGCTGTTTAGGACATCTCTGTCTTGGTCTGAGGCCTTTTTTTTTTTTTTTTTAATTATGTGTATTTGTTATTTTTTTGTGGGAAAGGTTATTGAGGAACAGAGTTTCAGCACAGCAAGCAAGGGAGAGGAAGAAGGCTTATTTGATTGATTTGGAGGCAAGAGTCAAAGAGTTGGAAACTAAGAACGCGGAGCTTGAAGAAAGGCTCTCCACTTTGCAAAATGAGAACCAAATGCTTAGACAGGTAGTTTTTCCACATTCCTATCATCCATTTTTCTCTTTATCCAAGTCACCATCGATCATCATTTCAAGAATGTCATAGTTCATGCGTGGTTAATGAAGCACCTTGTGCTTGATATTGGATTTTCTTACTCTGCCCTTCCAGATTAATTCATATGTATCAACATTGTTCTCAGATACCATATCATTAATCCATTGGTCAATAGTAATCTTGGTCGTGTGAAGTTTGAAATTTGGCAACGATAAAAGGACTTGTAGTTCATGTTAATGGGGATGAAAGTTTCTCTAGTGTATTTTTAAATAGAAAGGAATGAGCCAAACAAAATTCATCCCATAATTTTTTTCCTCCTGGTAATTTGGTCCATATTTTATGTTTTTGTCTTCATCTTATTCTCATTGTCAATGTCATAATTCTTGTACCGATGGATCATGGTTATCTTTTACTATGAAAAGAAGATTTTGAAGTACAGTTGTTCCTGTTCGCAAGACCTCAGGTAGTTTTATTGATACCCCACGATTTCCTTTCAGAATATTATTGGGAGCATGTAGAAATCAATGCCAATGAAACAGGCACTGCCTTTGACCACATGTCTCTATATATGATCATAAAACGATCATACTTCCAAGTTCCAACTATCTGAATCTCGTACCCCAGCTCAAAGATATGGAAATCAGAACCTGATAGTATCACGAGAAAAAACGAACCATTTCTTTCACACTTCTAGTTACTGTACTGGACTTGATATAGGTGGATCATTATCGGCGGGTATACATTGTCTTCCGAAGAATAGCCCGCCCACAATTCATACATTTGCTTATCGAACGGGATGAAGATGTTGCCATAACCTGTTTATTCATGATTTACAGATACTGAAGAACACAACTGCAGGCTCACAACCGGGATCTTGCAAAGGAACCGGAGATAATTAAGGAGACAAGGGAGAGTCGATTGTTATAGTTAATGTCTTCATGAGTAGGCCTACTACTGAAGTTGATTATGGATTTAGGATGATGATGTTGCTGCTGATATTGTATGGAAGAAGGGGTTAAAGATTGTGACAGTGAAGGTGAAGATGAAGTCAGTTCCCATGTTTTAAGGAGAAGAGATAGTTGTCGATGCTGGAGGCAGTTCTTACTAGAAAACCATCTCATTTTGATAAATATATTTATTTTAAAACCTGATTGACCAAAGGTCCAAACCTCATTAACATACAATCAGCAGCTGGTAGGCTATGATGCATGATGTATTGGATGAAGCCTATAGGTTATCACGGAATGTTAATTTACCAAAATGCCCACACAAGAAGATATATATGTATTGGATGTCAAATTTGTAGTTTGTATAAATATTGTAAAAATGCCAAAGTGGGATCCATATTAGACAAGATATCATTGTCATCATATTAATTCCTCTTCTAACACACTATTTAACTCTTCTCTCTTCAAATGCCAAAGCCTATGAGTCTATGACATATAAAGCTATGGCATGATGATATGAAAGTATCCATCTTGCCCCTTAGCCTTAGCCGGAACCGCCCGTTTAAAAAAAAATGACGACAAGACGATATGAAAGCTGTCATCTTCTCAGTCTATGACATATTAGGTGGCACATACATATTTTAATTGTATAGCTATAGCCTTGAAAAATGGGTAATTTCACTGCTGATATATAATATTGTCTATAAACTGAGAAACGATTAAGCACCCAAAAGCAAAGCCCAATCTCATCTCGTTAGAAATGGGCTTCCCAAACCAATTTCAAACACTGTAAATAAATGAAAATGGCCCTACTCAAAGCAAAACACATCCAAGTCTCACTTGTGCAGCTAGGTACTATCTGTGATTGATAGGACGTTATATCTGTCTATAATCACAATTAATTGATATATATATATATATATAATATTAGGAAAGTAGGTACTTTCACATATCAATATTTGTTTAAAATTTCATATAATAATTTGTTCGATAGAAGGGAAGTGGATTTTTTCCCGTCTAATGAGAAAGTGCTTGATGATTTGGGTGATCTTCCTCCATATCTAAAAGGTTATTCGCCCAATCATATTGCCGTGATTATAAGTTTGCTTAAGTGACCTTCTTTTGACTCGGGTGAGAATTTAGAGGGGTATGTCTGATTTTGAGGTGAACTCAACGGGGTCTAAATGTAGCGAACAATTTGATGAAATCGCATATAGAGGTGAGGATGGCAATGCCTACGCGGAGCCCTATGAGAGTGATGATGAGGTTATGAGTGGGGAAGAGGAAACAGAAAGTTGGGGGGAAGAGGTTGAAAGTGACAGTGAGGAGGCCCAAGTTACCGAGGCGTTGGGCCAAGTGTAGTTATTGCGTTGGGAGTTGAGGATGGGAGGCATCAAAGCGTTCCTCACTGTCGCATTCCACGTTGTGATATAGTAGATATCAGGACATGTGACAGTGTTTTGACTCGAGAGTAGCTTGCAATCATTCGCGAAACTTTTAGGGTACCTTCCGCCCACAAGTTTATTC
>NC_026145.1:2230904-2260232 GCF_000512975.1 Sesamum indicum
CCCTAACCGGGTGCTTTACTATTTATGCTAGTGATTTTGATAGCGAATTTTCTATTCCTCCCCATCCGTTACTTGTCAAGGTAATTCGAAATTCTGGTATTTGTGTCAGCCAACCTACGCCAAATTCATTTATGTGTTTTGAGGGTTGGCGACGTCGTCTTATAGAGTTGGGGCTTCTGTTAACTCTAGAGAGCTTTCATGCCTTATGAACTGTCCGCCGCGTGGCGGAGTTATTTGCTTCTTCTGATGATGGGCGGTATTTTTACTTCATTCCGCAGAAAGCTTGTAGGTTCTTAGACGGGTTTGTTTCCTCTAAGGGTCCTTAGAAGAAAAAAAATTTTTACGTCAGAAATGATGGTTGGGGGTTGGTCTCGGAGCGGACTAGCTTGCATATCAAGATCACTCATCATAAGGAGTTTGGAAAACTGCGCCAGGGGTTTATGGCGGCGGGGCTGTGTAGTCAAATGATGGACATCGCTCATTATTCCCCCTCTAGTATTCACTTGTAAGTGTCATGTGGTGTTTAAATTGTTCCGCTATATCTTTTGTATGTTCTTTACGTGCAAGAACTTGGTTTGGATTTCCTTTCTTTAAACTGATTCTGTGGTTTTAGGTAAGAAGCTTGAAATCGATGCGGTATGCGCCCGGAAGGTGATGGTTAAGGAGCAGAAAAAATGCGATCAAGAGTTAGCACCACCACAAGTAGGGAGCTCCATATCTATCGCGCCCCATGGGGTCTCCACTGGAAGCGGCCACTCCGATTCTCTTCCTACTCCATCAATTGATCTTTCTCCTCCCTCAAAAAGGCAAAGAAGCGTCGTCCGGGGCAGAGGGTGATGCTTGTGCTACAGGGCCGAGCCACGCGGGTGGTGCCTTGTCCTGATTGGAGCCGCACCTAGGGCCTCGTGAGTGAAGATGATTTAAGTCGGGTTGTGGACCTTTCGGAAAAGCAAAGGGATGAGTTGTTGGCTGAGAACATGGCTCGGGTTTTTGCTTTGTGTTTTTAGTTATCCACTCCGTTTGATTTTGTTGGTTTTGACTAGTTGTTTTATTCTTGTAGGTTCTTGTCATGATAACGACGGCCAAAAATCAATGAGCCGCACAACTGGAGGAGATGAAGCGCTTGGAGGTTGCTTTGGAGCATACGAGAGAGTGATTTTTCCCGACTTAAGGGGGAGAGGGATGAGGCTTTTGAAAACGTTGCCTCTTGGGAGCGTCGATTTTGAGCGAGCGATATCTACTGAGAGGAAATTTCTGGCCTCTGCTTTGCTAAGACTCGAGAGGAGGGAGTCTCGAGGTTCTAGGAGTCTGAAGTGTTCGATACAATCTTAAATAATAAGGCAACTCCTATTTATGATGACATGATTCGAAGATGTCGTCGAATCCTTCTTCGGACCCTTCGCGAGAAGGGCCGAACTGTTGAAGTGGATATTGGACTCCTTGATCCTGAGGGTGAAGAGGAGGTGGCGGAAGTCGCCGGCGGTTGAGCCCCCAAAGCTTAAAAGTTCCATGACTTTCCATTTATTACTTTGGTTATAATCTCGGCATGTAATCGGATTATTTTATTTAGCACAAATTCGAATCTCGGCGTATAATCAACTTATGTTATATAGGATGACCGCCTCCCCTCACATGTTAGAGCGTTTTTGTAAGTAGGCGGTTCAAATTCATAGTTGTAGTATTTTCTTTAATCGGCTTTTATGTTACTCACTTGTGATATATCTTCCTGGGATGAGTTTGCTTTTATTACGCAAGTACTTTGATTGGGTGTCCTCAAGGGATGATTTTGCTCGAGTCCAGGAGTTGGATCTATACCAACTTCTCTTAAGGAGGGCAAAACTCAATGCCGCTGGGGGTTGATCTTAGTGGAATTTCAGTTAGGGTTCCTGGGGCAGTTGGTACCTCGGGGGGGCCTCTTGAAAATCCATAGATCCCCCTTATCAAAGAAATTTTCAACTACAATGGAAAAATTAACTTTATTGCTCGAGCGTAAATTACAAGAGTTCCATAAGGAGTCGGTGGGGAGGGAATGAAACGTTACACTTCTACTTTACCCTGTATTACAAAACAAAGCCAAAAAGTAAACTTTACCTACCCGAAAAATTTAACAATAATACTTCTTGAGGTTTGCGATGTTCCACGTGTGAGAAATGTTCTTTCCATCGAGCTGTTGCAGCTTGTAAGCCTCCGCATTCATAACCTCTATCACCTTGTAAGAGCCTTCCCACTTCAAATCCAACTTCCCAAATGGGACTAGAAGCATTGGCTTTCCACATCACCAGATCTTCCACTTGAAAATTTCTCGGCCTAACTTTTGCGTTGTACACTTTAGCCATTCTAGTTCTGTACATAGCGGCCCAAACTGCGACTTTTTCTCTGGCCTCTTCAACAAAGTATAGGTTCATCTTCAATCCTTGCTCATTGGAGTCCGGGTTGTAGTGTTTCACTCGCCAACTAAGTTATTCTATTTCTGCCGGCGCCACGGCCGCTGTCCCATAAGATAGGTTCAACAAACACCTCCTAGTAACATTGCACTAAAACCCCTTTAGAGGGTGTACTTATAATTTTACAAAGGACAAAGATGTTTATATAATTAGGCCTAGTTTTAGAGGGTGTCCATGTAACTCAACCGAAATAAATTATTGAAAAAGAACAAAAATAAAATTAGTACTGTTTTGAATAAATTCATGTTGCAAAAGATTTCAAATTCTTAAATTTTCATTTTAAACTATATTTTGTGGCATTGTGATAGATTTTAAATCTATTTAATACAGAGTCATTTAAAATTCTTATTTCAAATCCTCTTTTCAAGTCTAAATCCTTCTGTCCACTGATTTTATATAATTGTCGATACTAATATATAAGAGAAGGCATTTTTTCTTCATAAACGGCAACTACAAAAAGATTGAGTTTTTACTACACTATAAATGACCACGGCTTAAAAATCATGGTACATCACTACTGTTAATTTAACCACAATTAAATAAAATCAAAGTAAAATTTTAAACTTTTACTATGTTTAATCAATATTCACCATGATTTTTGCCATAGCCAAAACATTAGGCATGATTTCGGACATGACTAATGTTTTGGTCACATTTGCTGATATAATAGCTAACAACCGTTGCAAACCCGTGGTTAATTAGTATTTATTATGTTTTCTTCTTTTCCCCATAGTAGTTAAACATAGTGAAAAATTATATTTTTTCTATTGGGTGATTCACCATGACACCAATTTATTTTTTCCCCATAGTTAATTTTCTTTTTCTTTTTGTTGCTTTCATTCTTTTTTTTTTTGAAAAAAAATATAATGTACTCATTTATATATATTTTTTATTTATAATATATTATAAAATATAAAATATTATTTATTATATATATAAACACGGCATGGCACGAGATTAGTTCTTAAAAGATTTATACACTTTGATGAGTTAACATTGTTTTGCTCAGATGTCCATGTCACTTTCCATTGACTTCCTAGTTAGTTATGAGTCGGTCAGTGCTGCTAACGTCCACATCATAACTACTCGTAAGAAGAATGACAAATGAATTTGTTTTTATAAAAGAAAAAGAAAATTTTGGTCTTATAAATTTGATTTAAATTCTTTTTAGTTTTTTAATTTTGATAATATTAGATTTAGTCATTTATCTATCAATTTTATGTAGATTCGATTATTTTAATCTAATTTAGATTTTTTTTTCATTTTGATTATAAAGCTTAATAATGCATCCTAATACTCTTAAAGGCCCAATATGTTTTCCATATAAATCTAAATCTCCATAAATTCATACTTTTGATGTGAGCAGTAATTATTGTCGGGTGTAAAACTTATTTAACTATTACAGATCAATGGTGGGTTTTAAAGTCTTAAATTACAGGCCAATAATATAGAACAGAAATTATACAAAATATACTTATTAGCCGGGTCGAAGGCGGGTCGGGTCATGGGCAAAGAGGAGAGGGTTGGAGCTAGCCGAGTGGGCCGAAGGTTGTGGTCTGGGCTTGAGCCATCCAAGTGAGTGTGAGAGCTTGGGCCTACCATGGGTCATGGGCCAACCATAGATCATGGGTCATTCTTCTAATAGTTATAAAATACAAAATGAGTGGAGATGGACTAAATGTACTCTTTAAAAAACTGTGTAGGGATAAAATTGTGTGAAATTGAATCAAAAGACTGAAATTACACATTTCTGAAAGTTAGAGGACTAAAACTAAAATGCAAAAATTAAATACTAAAATTAATAGGTTACAAATTTGAAGGACTAAGCAAATATTTGTTTCTTTTTATAATTTGCCTTTTTAAATTGAACTTGTCCAGTTTTGCTTAGGTCAGAAAACCTAATTAACGGAGCTGTCTGCCGATTGTCCATGCTTATTGAAGCAAAGGGACATCAAACAGAAACAACACCCATGTCCCGGATTTGTATATATATAGATGAGAGCACAAATAGTACGGACAAACTCTGAACACATGAGTAGTAAAAAAGAAAAGTAGAGGAAGAGAAATAAAGAAATGAATCTCGTTTGATTTGGTATGGATCAAGTTTCGTGTAATTTAGCTAAAAGAAAAATTTTGTCTGTGTTTCAAACTTTAAGCAAAAAAAAAAAAAAAAAATACTGCTTTGGATGAATGAAAATTTAACAATTTAAGGAATTAAAAGAAAATACTTGAAAAATAAATAACAAGTCTAATTAATTTTGGGATGATCTGAAAAAGAATTAGGCCAAGATTATTGAATAATAATTGTTAGGATTAAAGGCATTTTTTGTTCTATAACTTTAGTCATTTACCATTTTAATCTTTTAACTTATTAGGGTTTGTAAATGGTTCTTTAATTTTTTTAATTTGCTTGATTTCAAGACACTTGTCGCTGGATTTTATCAAAAGTTGCCGGGAAATATGATCAAAATGGACGTGGCATTTCAAATTAGGAAAAGTGATTTTATTTGCTAATTTTATATGATGTGGCAATTACATGACTTAATCAAAAATAAATAGAAAGTGACATAGCATTATGACATGAATTTTTGGAGAAGAAATTGAATAAACACTACAAAAAAAAGTGGAATTTGGCAAGGATAGACGGATCGTTCCAAAGCCCGTGCCATTTAGGAATGGATATTGGCACTCAAGGGAATGGTAGGTGGTTGATGGCGTCATGATCCTCATTTTTTATGTATTACTTTCTTGGCATGGCAAAACCGTTACTATAGGTGTTCCAAAAAAAACTATTACAATTTTCATTCAAAAAATCGGTCTAAATTTAGAATGGTGAAATATTGGAACTCTGTTTGCAACACTTTATTACAATTAGTGGCGGTCTTGATATGACCTTACCTGATTCTGATAAAAAGAATGCCAAAAAAATGACAGTTAGTAAATATATTCCAAAATGAGGTGCAATTTGAAACAGTTTTGTACTAGTATTACAACACCCATTTCTATGTATGATTTATACTAAAAAAAACTGTTCTGTTACAAAGACCGTGACTAAATTAGTTCCAAGTTGGAACAGTTTTGTGTAATTTTATTATTGTAGTTCTAAGGCCGTTCCAAAATAGAAGAAACGGATATATTTCAACGTATAGAAAATCGCTCCAATATGAGGTCCTAAGACCCTTCCAAATACAATACAAATTGTAAATTAACGGCTAGTGTTAGGCCATTTTTGTGTTTGAAAAATCGTTCTAAATTTTTCTATATATATATATATGTTCCTATCTTTCCATTTAATTTCAGTATCTTTTTTTCTTCTTCTTATATTCTCTTTATTTCCTTAATCTCTCTTGATTTTTCTTGACCCCTCACTATCACATTAATATTTTTATATCAATCTGCTTCGAATTTTCATTGATATTTGAAGTTATTTTGGTCAGGTAACAACTTTAACCTTTAATTATTAGTGGATTATATTTGTTATACTTTCATCAATTAAATTTAATGTTATAATAATGTGTGTGTGTGTGTGTTTGTCGGGCTCATCATATTAAGACAGTTGAGGAGATGGATGTATGAGAAGAACCTGCTGAGAAGGACAGGTCTTACTTCAGAATTTGAGGATGGTGTTATTGCATCTACAAAATGAGTCAAATCTCAACATGCATATATGGAAGGTGAGAAAATTAAGTGTTCTTGTTGGAAGTGCAAAAATGAAGCTTTTAAAATCCTAGACGAGATAAATTTTGACTTGTATATGAAAGATTTTATGCTGGAATATTATAATTGGACTTCACACAACAAGGAGAGGGTGCAAGAGTACTTTGAGGCCATCGCGCACCCTCTTTGCAGGAGGAACAAACTCCTGCTACTTTTGAGGGGGAGGGTACTAGTACGTACTAGGGTGATGCGGCGCAGATGCATTGGATGCAGAGAATGGTTTTCAATGCCGCCCCGCCGACTTTCAATATCATATAGAAAAAATAAGGAAAATTCAAAATATAGGAACAATCAATTTATTTTGACCGTTCCTAAATCAGTTCGCAACAAATTTCATTTGGTGCCAAATGAAAAGTGGAGGAAAAATCACATACGGGAACGATTTTTAAATATTTGACCGTTCCTAAGTTGAATTTAAAGATTATCGTGCCTAAATGTATAAAATATCCATTCCTAAAGTGAATATAAATAAAACCATTCCTAAAGGAGTATAAAAATGGTTCCTAAATATAACAAAAGATTACTAGTTCACTTCCCGGTTAAAATATCTCAACATTCGCGATCCTGATTATTTCCAAACTTAAACGTATAACAATACTTTACATATATGAACATATATAGTGGTTTGATGTAAAATCACATGGTCTGATTGACAGTTCAATTGTTCCTAACCTCGTTGATTATGTATGAAATATGATATCTCAGTACTCGTATAACAAAAATGATCAAAACTTCATCGAATATAGATTTTTGTCGATTTAATCATATCCACCGGTCTGATTAAACTGTTAACAGTCTGATTAGACGATCCAGTATAACATGATATGATACTACTTACATCTATGTAAGACTAACAATCTTATATATACATATATACAATTGTTTCATGATTATTTTATTTCCAATTTGTAAGAATTAGTATATTCTTTTTAATAATTATTGAATTAGGGTAATTTTTTCAACAATTACAAAAACTAATACTTCTCAATAATTTGTGTAGATTATATACACCTCCTGTACCACGTGGTCATGGTCATGGCCCACCATTTTCAGGTCTAACCGTTGCTTCCACGAGCACATCAATGCTTGTGTGAGGACACTATCCCCACCGGTGGGCATGTTTGTGATAGGTGTCGTTGCAACATTTCTGGTTCGAATCTATGAAAGTAATGTACCTTAATCTCAATTTTGTATTATATGTTAATCCTAATTGTTCAATGAATTTTACTAATATTTTCTTTAATTTTCTTACTGTAGATTACCATCTGGTGGGATTGTGACGATCAGTACATGTTTTGGGTCTTCCACATGTTTCCCTTCAAGCCACTTTAGCTGCCAATAACACCTGACTCCAGCTCCAAGCGTACTGGGCTAGCACAAACTTCCAGAAGGAGTCCGCGAAAAATAAGGCGAACAGGGCATAGGGCTAAGGTGGTGGTAAGTTAAACTTGGCATTTTATTTTTATTTTTTAAATATTTTGGGGTAAATTAAGTTCTAATAATTTTATTTGTTTTGTAGGGAACGTTCCAAAAGCTGATGAAAGATCATCAGATTTAGCCCACGGTCAAGGACCAGGATACCTGGGCTGCTGAATCGGAGGCTTTGATGGTGATAACCGAGCATTAGATGTGGTTGGCTACAGTCGGGGGCAAGAACAAGAACTGAGTATTCGACCTTGATTCTAAGGCCCACATCTCCAGTCGGACCTTCATATCATTATCGCCACCCCCACCGACACTGCCACAACCAAACCCTGTCATGGAGGCGCACATGAATAGGTTGGAGATGATGAAGGAAATGCGCGCCAGCTCCTTCACTGCACCGCTGTCACAGCCGACCACCCCGACTATCTCTCCAGCATAGCCTTCGACTGACACCGTGACCCCAAAAGATGACGATATAGACGAAGCTGACAAGGAGGGTTTAGATTAGGTGTTAATTTTTTTTTCAATTTTGTAATTGTATAATATTTTATACTATAATAATATTTCTATTTAATTATTCATGTTTCATAATGTTTATACATTCCATTATTTCATATTTATTCGATCAATTAAATTGAAAGATATAATCAATTACAATTTTATTAATTAATTTAATTATTTATTATAATTTTTTAAAATATATAAATTAAATTATTTATTAAACTTTGTTAAATATATAAATTAAATAATTTATAAGAAAATTATTATAAATAAAAAAATTAAGAACGATTTTAGTAATTGTAAAGAAAATATTACAAATCTAAATAAATAATTGTTCCTAATACCATTGCTAAATAAGTTTTGAATATGTATTCCTAAATAAGATTAATTGTTCCTAATACCGTTAATGAAACAGTTTAAAATGCGTATTACTAAATAAGATTGATAATTTTTAAAATGGTTACAGGAGACTCAAACAAAAATTTGACCGTGCCAGTACTATTGCAAAGATTGACAAGCAAGCCATTCCAAGTACCGTTTCTAAATACATCGTCAATACAATAAATACAGATTCAAAATTCAGGCATGAGTATTACAAAGATCGTTCCAAAAGTAACCCAAAATAAATAATATAACTATTTCAAATGTCATCCAACCCATTACAATTAATTTTTTTTTTACACAATCAATATTTGGAACGGTCAACAACAATGTGTTACAATGACTGTTTGAACCTTCATCAACCATTCCTAAATATTTGTAATGCTGTCTATACGGACGGTAGGTGAACCATTCCAAATTCAAATTAATTCAATCAATTCAAAATCCTTCTAAAACAAAGAAAAAAAAAACGGTTCTTAAACCCTTCCCAAAATTCCACTTTTTTATAGTGAAATATATTCAATAATTTAGAAAAATAGTATTTATGTGTTATATACACACAATTATGTATATTTATAAAAAGACATATATATATATATATATATATATACATGGACTATACTTGCCGGTGGAGATTCCAAGCGACAGCGACGCCGCCCAGAATAGTCTGTGCGGCGTCACCGTCGCCCAGCACGAAAGCGTCGCCCCCGATTTGGGCGACGAGATCGGCATCACATCGGCTCGTCACCACAATATATATATATATATGTATATATATATTAAGTCTAATACATTATGATTATATATATAATGTATATATATTTATATATATTATTTATACATACATTCAAAAAATGAGAAGAGAGAAAAAATATGTATTATTTTTTATTTTTTTAAAAATCAAGTAAACATGTTTTATTTTTTTTAAATCTGAAATAACAAAAAATTTATTTTTTATTGAAATACATATAATGATAAATGTTATTTGTATGTATTAAACGATGAAGTAAAAATAATTTAATATTTAAAATTATAAAATAATAAAAAGTATGAAAATTTATTTTAAATACAAATAATAATAATAATTTTAGTAAATAATATAATTTAATGCCATGTGGTCACTAATGCCACATCACAATTTATTTTTTTAAATTAAAGCCACGTAATTGCCACGCATGCATAATTAGCCAATAAAATCACCTTCCCCAAATTAAAATGCCACGTCTGATACATATGGCATTTTCCGGCAATGTTGGACAAATTCCGACGCTTGATGTCCTAAAATCGACCAAATTAAAAGTTATAAGCCTTTTTCAAATCCTACAAAGATAAAGGACTAGAATGAAAATTGGCTATAGTTAAGTGGACTAAAATGCCTTTAATCCTAATTGTTATATCATCATTATATATTGATATATACATATATAAAATAAAATTTAGGTTTAAATATATATATTTGGTCCTGTAATTTTTACACTTTGGCGTTTTAATTCTTTATCTTTCTAGATTGCAAAAAAATCCTGTAACTTTTTGACATTTTTACAATTTTGATTCTTTGGATACTGAATTTTACAAAAATTGTCGAAATAAATTAATCATGTGCCACTTCATTTTTTTAAAAAACAAATTTAGTCCATATTGACAAAAGTGAACTAATAAGAACAAAAGTTTCGATTTAAATAAACCACATGAGACACACATGATTTATTTCGACTTTTTCAAAATCCGACAACCAAAGAATCAAAATTACGAAATATCAATACTATAAAAACTGCCAAAATTACATAACCAAAAACTATATTTAAGTCTAAATATTTAGAATGTATTTAACCAATATATATATATATATATATAGAGAGAGAGAGAGAGAGAGAGAGAGGGGACAAGTGAAGGATTCCTTCTTATCAAGAATTGGAGAAATCAGTTTCGAGGAAGCAGCTCTTCGGCAAATGTCGACGTTCGAACAACTATGCTGGATTCATGTGCCCGTGCGTGCGTCCAAATATATCTTATACTGCTCTTTTATGAAGTGGACGAATAATTCAGTATTTTATTCAAGTTTGAAGATCTCCGCATGCGTGGTGAAGGGAAGACAAAATTGGTCTATGCGAACCCAACTGTCCGCTTGTTTCTTACACTTCTAACAGCCTACACATTTACCCTGAAAACTGTCGTCTTGATTCATCTCTTAAGATTGCTTTTCTATTTGATTTGTACGTGGTTGTCAATATTTCTCGCCACATCTGATTTCATCATAGTCAAAAACTGACACAAAGAGAGAAGGGCCAGTGTTGAATGATTTACATTTGAATCTGATTAGGTACGTACATTTTGTCTTTCTAGGGAACAGGCCGGAATATACATATCAACTGTTACATTGTATGTTTTACGCTCATAATATGAAAGAAATGTTAATAGAATATGTTATTATTGTTGGGAGTTTATTTACGCAGTGAGCCCATAAAGAAATATGATTATTACAGCGAAATACAAATCAATATAACAACGATTACAAATTAATAGGAACAGTGAGAAAAAACAACAATGAAAAATAATTTTGGCTGAGGGAGCCGGATCCGGTGAGGAAGCTCACAGCCACAAAGGCTGGCAACCCAACCACCGGTTGCTTAAACCCACCAAGGGACAACCGCCACTAAGACACCATTGAACTACTCAGGTTTACCTATCTCTTTTATTTTTTCCTCACTTATTTCTTCTTTTCTTTTTACTTTCCAAAAGTGGTGAATAAATAAGGAGAAACCATTGATGATGGTGTAAAAAATCGAGAAAGAGGGAAGAATACGAGGAGAGTGAATAAATGCGGCCAAGGGAAAAGAATCAGAAGGCAATTCATCTAAAAATGAAAACCAGGTCGGGTAATGGGTGGATCGGGTCGGTGGGTGGGGGTCAAGCCTTCCAGGTGGTGGGTTGGGCTATGGACTTGGGCCTACCAAGTTTGGTCTTGGGCCAATTTTCCAACAATCATGTATGCTCTGTTTATTTTTATTATTAAGTTAAATAAGTTATCTAAACACTTCTATAAGGTGTTTATTTTGTATTATCGGGGTTCAATTTTTAAACCAAGATCGATACAAATAACTATTCCTCTTGAACAGCTCAACTCATCTTAGGGAGTTCAATTATTCAACCGAAATGGTTCAGGTAAACATACTTTTATATCTCGAAAGGTATCCAATTGAAATATTTTCCAGTCTTGTAATTTTAATGGACACAAAGTACTTGCATTACAAATCTATATGCTTTTCATCGTTTCAATACTTTAAATATAATACAAAGATGTATATAAAATAAAATTATTTAATAGGAAGTAACTACATAATTAGACTTTATAATATATTTTGTATTATTCTTGAGAAAGAATCAAGTGCACTTGAAAACAAAATCAATCAAGTCTAAATTTGTCTCTCACATGAGACTGATAGTCTGCCGAATAGGTGTCCTCCTCACCAACGTCTCAGACAGTGACATGTGTTGCCTTTCTGGCAAGTATTTAATTCGTCATACATCGATTCAAACCAAGAAAAATAACATTTTTTTTTTTTTTTGTATATATATGCATATAAAAGTAAAAGGAAAAAGTATTATTTTAGTCCGCTAAGTATGCTTAATTTTAGTTCGATAACTATGTCCATTTTTATTTAGGTCCAGTAACTTACGAGATTGCTTACTTTTAGTCATCTGACAGATTTTCGGACAATTTTACCCATATGCAATTTTTGAAAAACAGTCTTAGTCCATATGCACTCATAGGGGTAAAATTGTCCGAAAATCTGCCAGAGGACTAAAAATAAGCAATTTCGTAAGTTACTGGACCTAAAAAATATGGATATAATTATCTGACTAAAATTAAAATTAAATATATTTAGCGGACTAAAATAATATTTTTCCCCAAAGCAAAAAGAAGTTCCAAGGAACGTACTCCATTGAAATATAAAAACCTTAGATTCATTGAGATCCACCACACTTAGTAAAATATTATTTTGTTTTGTCTTAAGTTTCTAAGGTTTTTATTATGAGGTTTCTCAGTTCTTGACCATTGAAACGTGATACGTCCACGAAACTCACCTCCCACATTCTTTTCATTAATGCTCCTTAGTTTTTTTTTTCTTTTTGTCTTTTCATTGTTCAATTATCCATATGTTAAAAAATATTACGTCCCGACAGTCTGTATCCCCCAAATGCGGATTTTAATAGTATTTATACCTTAATATATAAGGGAGATGATAAAATATCTAAATTAAATATATATTTAGATGATAAAATAATATAAATATTTTGATTTATAATAAAATTGACAAATAAAAACAATAAATAATGTAGGAAAACCAAAAAATTGCATAAAAGAAAATAACCAAGAGATATAGTTATGATTTTCTTGGCTATATTACCCATGTTGCATATTATTTTTTTCATCTGATGAAATTTACCTTCCATCCCTCTCTCCCCAAAAAAAATAATTATAAAAAATCATGATAAATGGAGAAATTGAAAAAAATTAATCAATTAATTTAAAATTTTAAAAATAAATAACATACTAAAATTAATATTGTCTATCACAATTATATAAAATTGATAGAAAAAATTTTACTATAGTTAATTAATATTTATCATCATTTTACTACAGTAAAAATATTTGTTATAATTTTTAGCTGTATAGTCAATATTTTAGCATCGTTTGAAGAAATAATGACGAATAGCCATTGCGCAGTTATGATTAATTAATATTCACCATGATTTTTTACTTTCAACTCTGATAATTAGCTGTTGCCTAAATGCTATACGTCTTGCAGTGCGACAAAATAAAATCAATTTTAATTTTCTTATCTACTTATATATATTTAGTTTGAAAAAAATTATTTTTAATAACAATAAATTTTTTAATTTGGTAGTAATTATTATTTTGTTAAAATTATCATTAGCAAAAATTAATGAGAAAAAAATTCGCAATTATTTTGTGAAAATTACTCGTGTTTATCCAACATGTTTGGATTGCTAACCACACGTGACTACGTCGTGTGCCGACCACCCCTACGCTTTCCACCCCACCGCCCCCACACGGCCGCACCCTCAATATTATTATTCCTTCATTTCTCCAGCCCTATAAAGGCATCCAGCTAGCCCACACTATTGAAGGAATTCTGACTTCTTCCACTCCAAGAAAATCTCACTCCCTCCACTACGTACAACACATCTGCACGGAAAACCAAGCAAGAAACAGCTCAGAGTTTTATGACATCCATAAAATCTGACTCAGAACCTTTCTTGCTTGTCTTTAATCCATCCATTTAAGCTGAAAACGCTTCTTCAGAAACTTCTATCAACTCTATACAATGGGAAGAACCAGGGTCTTCAGGCTCGGACACAGGCTGGTCAAGGTCTTCAAGTGGTGCATCCACCGCCGTACGCGGCGGAGACCCGTCTACCAGCGGCTTCAGACCCCGAGCTCCACGGCGGGACCCTTTTCGAAGCTCTCCAGATGGGTTCATTCGTTGAGATGCGGAGCTAGGAGCCTGTGCTCTGGGAAAAGAGATACGGGTTACATTCGGGCCGGGCAAGAAGTTGAGCAGCCGAAGTTACCGCCAAATGTACCGAAAGGGCACCTGGCGGTGTACGTAGGGGACAAGGAGGACGACGCGTCCCGAGTTCTGGTGCCTGTTATATATTTCAATCACCCTCTATTTGCTGAGTTGCTGAGAGAGGCTGAGAAGGTTTACGGGTTCAATCAACCTGGTGGGATCCAGATTCCTTGCCGGATATCCGAGTTGGAGAATGTTCAGATGAAGATCGCCGCCGCGAGCGGTGGCGGAAGCTGGCGGAGGAAACGGAGCTAGCTAGTTGGACTGTGTGGTATTTAATGTGTGGGTGGGCTCCCGCGTGCTAGCTGCTCACCATTAATATGTGGTCCAGCTCCGATCCGCTTCTTAATTTCCTCTTTGAGTTTCTCTTTTAACTTTTTCAAATATCGGCCATTGAAGGACGATATTTTAGTTTTTAGAAAATTTACTTGTACATATTGTTTTTAGTAATGGTCAACTCTAGTTTTGAGTTTTGAAGTTATAAGTTTTTAGGTTTAATGCAATTTATTTTTGTGATATTGTAAATAAATAAATTAATTTTATATTAAAAAATAGTAATTTATAGAAAAAATAAATGAATAACGTCTTTTAATTTAAAAAAAATAGAGCGGTAAAAGTATATTTTTCAAACATCAGAAATAAACATGGCCCCAGCAAGGGGTTTGGTGAAGGTAATGCTGATTAAGCATGCTATAAAAATATTATTTTTTTATTAAAAATTAATTCAGCTATTTTACTCCCTAGAGAAAATAAATTAATGAAATTCATAACTCGAAAAACTAAAGCCCTAAAAGTATATTTTTCAATCACCATAAATCAACATGCCCCCAATATAGGGTGTGTGCTGAGTATAGTATTGAACAAATGGACTGAAAACTAGAAAAAAAAAAAATGCAATCTTCATTTTTGATGCATGAAAAATGTGAGTACGGGTGTGATACATGGGAAAAATGCACGGATTTAATGGTGTATGGATTGAAATTTGTTGATGGGCTAAATTCTTTGCAGGCCTAAAGAATCTGCAAAAAGGAAATTAGCATTCCGACGTCGGATCCAATACGAGATAATGAAACAAGTTTACAAAAGGAAAAGAGTAAAAATGAGAAAAATGCAGTGAATATTTCGGGATTATATGCCTCGAAAGTGGATTCTTGCTAATGACTGCTTTAAAGTAGGTAAAGGTAATCATGCCCCTCTATGAGGGGGTCCAACTTGATTTTACAGCAGTAGTCCCCCAGTGGTGAGGGAGAATGATGTCCGCGAAGGTTGAGGAAAGGTGTTTCAAGAATAATTTCGTTAGTTAAATCTTTTATTAATAGAAAATCTTGTTGGAATATATTTGTTATTGTTACATATATAAGCTTTTGGAATTTTAAAACTTATATTCAATTTTTGTCTATTAACAGAGGATAAAGAGTGGGTCGTTTTTACTAAATATATAGTTGATATGAGACCTTCTTTAATACAATTAATATCTGCTCCATTGTCTATAAGAGCAGTAAATATTTTTCTAAAATTGTTATTTATTAATAAATCGATTTTGACATTCCATTTTTAACTAGTGATTGTTTCCAAAGTGGATAGAAAATCATCCTCATATTTTGTTTTTCCTAATTCAGTATTTTTACTAATTTCTATTATTTCAACTCTACTAGTAAGACACTAATTATATTTTTTATTTCTTCTTTTAATTTTTCTACTTCTATTCTTAGATCTTCTAGAGTAGAGGGATTATCTTTAATAGTATGCTTTCAATTAAGCAACTTTTTGACTTCAGTAATTGTATACGGTTCAAAGGGTTTATTAATAATTCTATCATAAACTGAGCTGGATTTAGATGTTGAGTCTTTACCATTATTGTCAGTTTTACTAAGAATGATATCCTTTACTTCAGGATCTTTTGTTTCTCTAAGTAATTCAATAATATGATTATCAATGAGAAAATTTATCTTTTACATTTCTTTAAATTTTGTCATTAATTCATAAATTTTTTTATGTGAAATTTTCCTCCATTTTTTGTCTATACGAACAAGAGGGTTCTTCTTCTTCAGATTCAGAAGAGATCGATGAATATTAAAAATTTTCTTCAATATTTTTAAGTTTACTTTGTTCTTCAGATTGTTCTTCTGATTCAGAGGATTCTTTTTCTCCAAAAAAATATTATATTGGTATATTTTATTTTTCCTCTTTTTCTAAATTAAGACTATTGATCTTTCCATTTCAATTTCCTAGCTTTTTTTATTTCTGCATCTATTTGCAAGATGGTCTGTTTCTCCACAAATATAGCATCTCCTTATTTTCTTTGTGGTACTATTTTTAGCCTTCCATTCATTTTTTCTAGCTAAGTCTTTACTCTTTATTTATTTCTTTTCTTAATTTTTTCTTCTTATACCTCTTTTCTTTATTTTCTAAAGTTCTATTCTTAGGGATTTTTTGTCTATTGGATGGTTTCATTTCCATCCCAAACTGAGCACAAAATTATTCTAATTGAGTTTTCTCTATTAAATTTTATCTTTTATTTTGTCGGTTCAATCTAATTTCATTGCATAAATTTAACCCTTTTTGGATACAAGTTCCAGTTAACTTCTCATAAGTATATTGATTATAATTAATTTGCATGTCTCCTTTTCTCAGGGCATTCTTAACTCTTTTTGCGAAAAGATAAGGGAGACCACCTATGAATTTAGACTTTCAATTAGCATCATTTGACTCTGGGAGTTCTATAACTCTACTGAGGAAGACGTCTTTATACCATTTAAACGAAGTTAAAGTTTTACATTTTAAATTCTGTAATAATGTTCAGATATTTTCACAATTATCATACCATCCACCTATAAAATGTTCAACAATATTGATCATAGCTAATGTATAAACTGCTTTTTCTTCTGAGATATTACTTTCAAATTTTACTTTATTTAATTTTTCATCTTTATCAGTTTGACTGAAATAATTATCCCACCATACCTTTAATTGACTAGTGAATCCTGCTATAATCATTTTAGCAATAGCTTTATCGAAATTAATATTTTCTTTACAGATAGTGCTATACATCATCATCCTATATATAGTATTATAAATTTGTCTTTCTGTAAATCCATCAATATTCTATTCATAAATTTATTTTCATTATAACTATTTCAGTCAATTATCTCTTGTTCCTCATAAAGAACATTGTGGGGGTGTTGGTCTAGGATAATAAAATTTTATTTGCATTGGTTTCCTAGCAAATTTATTTAATCTGTTAATTTCCCCCGTGAATTTGTATCTATAATTATGAGAATTTATGGTTATTTAAAGCATTTAATTTTAAACTTTTGGTCAAGTAATTTTTCTAGTTCTCCTATGGGTCTTGAATTAAAACCTACAATATCTGGTGGCGGTTGAATTAAGGGTCTAGCAATAATTTCTCCTTTTGTTTCCTCAGCTATTGTTCTATTTGAGTTGATTTCTTGTTGCCAATTTCGTTCCCAATCAATCTTATTATTTAATTCAATAATCTGTTCTCCTATAATATTTAAGTATAAATTGGCATAATTTTATTTTTTAATAATTCATTTATTTGTGTTATTGTAACTGTTAGAGTGTCATCTTCAATTAATTTAGAAAATATTTTAAAATTTATTTTTATTTCATTTGAATTCATTTTGAAAGGTTGTTCAGGGGGAAAAACATTATTTAGGAGTTTTTTATTTTCTAAAAAGTATTTTCTTTATAACACATTTAAATATTGTTTTGAATATTTGGTTATAAATCAATGAACAAAAGTAACTTTCTTATTCCATATGGCTAATTTCTTATAGAATTGATTTGAAATCTTATTCTGTTTTTCAGGTAGGAAATTTTTAAAAAACTATTTTCTAAACGATTTCCATCTTTTTTAAAAAATTCTTCCTTAATTTCTTTCCTAGCTAGGGATCCAAGACTAAAATCTATTATGTTTGTATAATTTACAACTGGAATTTCTATTTCAAAATCAGTTAAATCTGGTATATTCATTTATAAACAAAAATATGTTTATGAAATTAATTCTTCATTTAATTTGGGATCTTTATAGATACCTTTGACAATATTGTTTGATTGTATTCTTGTTTCTTTGACCTTATCATAACTTGAATCATTTAAATTACTTTCTTTTCTGATTCAGGATGTGAATGCTCTAGAAAGGATTATTGTCAATATTGGTGATATGTCAGACATTATAGAATATCTTCAAGAATTGCGTTTTAAATATTTTGATTGATTAACAAAGTCTATGACATTTCCTTCGTAATTATTACTCCTAATAGGGACTTCCTTTTCAATTATCCACTGTTCCAAAAACTCTACGTCACTCTATTTTATTTGTCTCTTAGTATTAATTCTTGAATTTTATAAATTTGTTTCAAAGAATACTGTTTGTTTAAGAGTTGTATTATCTTGCGTTTTACAACTAGGGTTAAGTGTTTGAAGAAGTTTATAGTATATTCTATAACATATACATATTAATTCTGACCCAAGTGCATAATTATATCCATGGGTTTTAACATTCAGTGTTAATGCATCAAGAATACTTACATCAGACATTGATAATTGTAAATATGAAAAAGTATTGGTCCATGAGCCAGGTTAAATATTAGTATTCCTATTAGGGATTTCTTCCAGTCTAAATTCCTATCATCTCTTAAAGTAGCTAAAAAACTCTCTAGTAAACCTTCTGATGTTAGAGGCTTAACGATATTTGTACAAAACATATATGTCGAAACATATATTCTTTTTGGTAATGCCTTATATCCATGGCATCCAAAGATTTATTACTTTTTCCTCATTATAAAGAGTAATAGATTCTTCAGTAATTTTTTTACTTCCTGCTTAATTTTTCAAAAATCAAATCTTCCAAATTATAAATTACTCTAGGATTAACTTTAGAAATTGCCCAATTATTTAGTTGATCTAAATTTTTGAGAGTCATGTTCCTTTTTTTAGCATTCTTTACTTGATTACTATTATTATCAAATAAATGCTGCATATTATGCAAAGAAATAAAGTACTGCTGAATTATCCACTGCAACTTCAATAACATGGCTATGATATATTATATTATATATTATATGTTATATATTATATATTATATATATTTAAATTATATAAATAACTAATATATTTAATATTATTTAGTTATATAAAATAAATTTTATAAATAAGTATACATTTAATTAAATTGAATCATTGACTAATTTGATTTCATAACTTGAAAGTAAAATATTTGATTCATTTCTCTCTCCTCTAACTCTCTCTCTTGCCAGCAGACGCGAAGAAGCACAAGCAGAAAAGAAAAAATTGTGCAGAATTCTCTCCTCTAACTCTCTCTCTCTCGCTCGCGGAAGGCTCCGACTCCGTCGGCACAGCTTCACTCCGAAGCCATTAACAGGTAATTTTTCTTCTTTGTAATTTTTTTTACAGTTTGTAGAAGAAATTTGAATGCTTTCAAGTGTTTGTTGAAATGCCTGATTGAACACCTCTACGTTCTTCTCGTCGGAAAATTCATTTGTTTTGCTGAAATTTGTTGAAAAACGAACGAAGGGCTGCATTGCTTCAGAATGATGCTTAGACTTTGAACCCCTTAAATATATATGAATGAATGAACCCTTGCAATTTTGAATTCTTGTTTAGCTTGATTGTGTAAATTGTGAATGTGTTGGAATATATGATGATGTATTTGAGTTTTGAAAAGAAATTAACTGTGGGAGGACAGAAGCAGTAGCAGCAGGTGATGAATTAGAAGAAGAAGAAGGGTTCGTGTTCATAATAATTTGATTAATGGAGGGCTGAAAGCTTCGCTTGTTAATTTCTTCATTCACTACTTGAAGCTAATTTATTGAAAAAGAATTAGGAAAATGGATGATAAGAATGTATTGATCAATGTAATTAATTTTGTAGTAATTTTGAGTAGCTAGTTACTAACTTGAATTATACAGTACTAGAGAAGCTGTGGAAGGTCAATTCATTACCTTTGGAAGTGGATGAAAATTAAGTCATTGTATGTTAGGGTGGTCGCAATGAATTATTGATGAATTATAAGGATATAAGGATTGGTAAGTGAATGGATATAGGTATACTCTAGTCAATTTTCTGTTGTATAAGGGATATGAGTGTTGAAGAATAATGGATTGAAAATCTGTTTCATAGTAGCTGAATCAGTAAGAGAGTGTCTGCTTATCTTTCTAAGATTATCCATACTCTAAGCACATGCATATAGGATTAGGCAACATGTGCATAGAATCTGCTATGTAAGTGTATCTGCTTCAACTCAGATACCACTTCTATCTCCTTGCTTGCCCCCCAAGTTACATTGAAAGTGATATTATGTCCACTTTTGATGTTCATGGTGCTACTGCCACAATTTCTTATGTCATAGTTATTCAATGTATTGACATATCCATTTACTGTATAATCCATCCCATTTACATTACATGCAACTTGCTGCAGATAATAATCCTAAAGAAATTTTAAATGAATGAACAGGGAACTCATTCTCTAGTTCATACTTTACAACCTGTGTATCTTATAATCTTTAGAATGAATCTAAAAGAGGAACATAAAAGGACAATAATTAAGGGCAGAAACAAGCAGATCAGTTTCACCTTATGCAAGTCGAAGCTCTTTCTTCACTTTATATCAAACATAGAGAACTTAAGCCTGGATAAAGCCTACATTTGAGTTTTATGCATATGACATGAATACATAACATATAATATATAAAATGAAACACTAAATTAAAGTATACTTTGATTATGATTAAAATCTTCCACTAAACTCTAACTGGTTTCTTCTCATCCTAAAATTGAACTATCATTTAGCTAAATACTTCTTTATTTGATTGGATGTTAGTTCCTATTTTCTTATATCAGTAGATCAAAAACTTTGGTCCTATAATGGCTAATTAAGATATCAGACAACAAGCTACATAAATCCCATTCTCCTTTAACTATATTTTTTATCTAGCCTACTTTCTCTATCTCTCATTTATTCGTTCTTTTCTATTTTCTTTATTTGATCCTCTTTTCTATTAATTATGTTAATAAGTAAGTAAAATCTTTTTCACATGTTGCAGATTCTAGTTATTCTTAGATATAGGATTATAGACATTCTCAAGGAAAGAGTTGCTAAAGAACAAATGGTTCTTATCTGTAAGTATCTCTTAACATTTTTCTATTTGATAACTTATCCTATTCTTTTCCTTAAAGCTGAAATCGAATAAATGGTATTATTTAGGGATCAAAAGTATTATCCCGACAAATTTCTGGGCAAAACAAAGATACAAATGCAAACTTACCATATGGAACCAAAGAAGCATCATATTTATTTATAACATGTTCAACTTGTGCTGGGTAATAAATATTATGCATATGCTAATTACTAGACCGACATAATTAGAATGTGAAATTACACATACAGATTCTTATCAGACAACCTAGGACTAGGAATAGCAACCAACGGAGTCCTTCTCTTTGTCACAATCCCAAATATATCCTGTCTGTCCACTATTTCACCCTTTGGCAGTTTCCAATCAAATGAATGCAGAAGTGAAGCCAACACATACCTCAACATTCTATCTGCTAGTGGTATTACAGCACAAATCCTTCTTCCTGAACCGAACGGAATATAAGTAAAATTATTCCCACTAAAATTCCATTTTTCAGAGTTGCCTAAAAACCTCTCTGGCATGAATTCTGACGGGTTATCCCAAGCAAGAGGGTCCCTTTGAGTAGACCAGATGTTTACAATTACTGTCGAATCCTTAGGAATAGAATATCCTCCCACAGTGCAGGATTGGCTGGAAATTCTTAGTAATAAGGGTCCTATTGGGTGTACGCGTAGCGTTTCTTTTATGATAGCGTCCAAATAGACTAATTTTGGGATGTGAAACTCTTCCACTACATTGTTCAGTCCTACGACTTCATTTAGTTCCTTATATGCCCTTTCCATCACTTCTGGATTGTGCAAAAACTCATCCATTGCCCACTTGATCGTGGTTGCTGAAGTGTCCGTCCCACCTAGGATGATATTCTATTAAGAGAGATTTGGTCACTAAACATAGCACATGTAGCCGAAAATAAAACTAGTCGTTAATTAAACTATTATATGTTGTTTGATACTAAACCAAGGTTTAAATATTAAGAAATATAATAGAAAAGAATGGATGATATATATATATATATATATATATATATATATGGAAATGGATTAGGATAATGCTTTCCATTCGCAAAAAGAATGGATGATATATATATATATATATATATATATATATGGAAATGGATTAGGATAATGCTTTCCATTCGCAAAACAGTTTTATATATATATATATATGGAAATGGATTAGGATAATGCTTTCCTTTCGCAATTCAGTTTTGTTTGCTTTAATATATTTAGAGTTGTAGCTCACAATTTTTTATTTTCACTTATTAATCAAACTAAATTAAAAATAAATTTATATACGCATATATATATATTTATATATCTACTCAAAAAATATCCAATTAAGATTTTAATACTTTAGGGAACAATTAACGTGGGATGAATAATTAGAGGGTGGTAATTGTACCCATATTTTATTGATTAGGTAAATTTACTAAATGTTAATTCTTTCCTTTTCTATGTCTTTATTATCTCCTTCCATATATATATTCAAATTAACCGTGTAAAATCAAACTATTAGTTATTTCATTAAGTGTTCAAGAAGAAGAAGACCAGCTTTGGGAGAATAACATTAATTAATATTATGGCTCCTCCAAGATTGAAACGTCAAAGTGGAAGTTCCAGGATACAGAATTTTTATTATAATATATTGTTATAACATGTATATATTTGTGAATTTAAACTGTCACCTCTAATAGTAACTGAACCAAAATTATATTTTTTCCTTATTAAAAATATCACGATAAATATTAAGGTGAAAATTTTGAGTTACATAATAATAATCAAATGTAATCAACAGGACATATTAGTTGAAAGATTAGAAATCCTGAGCAATTACTTTTGGATAGGCATGGAGTACTAGTTAACTTTTTCAAGCATAAAATATATTTTATATATATTCCATTACCATTATATATATAAAATATGTTTCTAATGGTATATATAAATGAATAAACTTTATACACCTAACATGCATAGACAAAATTGGAGCTATATGAAATAGTACTATTTTGCAATAAAAATTGGAATTGATAATAAGCAAATCTCAATAATAGAGAAGTTACTGTGATCAAGCCTTTGATCTGTGTCTTGCCAATTTCCGTCTTAAAATCTTGTTTCTTGCTCAACTCCATAAGCGTTCGCAGAAAATCCAATCTCCCACCGTTCTTGTTGCCTCCTCCGTCCTTCGTGCGCTCGTTAATGATATCTTCGAAAATCTCGTCGATCCTTTGCATAATATTGCTAAATTCTTTCTTCACTCCTTGAATATCAAACCTGGCAAGAACCGGCAAATAATCAGACATATTTGGCTTTCTCAACAAATCACCAGCTCTTGCCACCAGCGGCGACAATGCTGCCCCAATCTTGTCCTTCTCCTCCCCTTGAATGGTGTTTCCCCACACCATGCTCATTGCAGCACTCAGAATAATACTAGAAGCTAGTTCCCAGATTTTAAAAGGGGTATTGATCTTGGTATAGATGTTTCTAATCGCTTTCCTGATCTCATCTTTACGAAGATTAGAAGTAGAATCAAGGCTGCTATTGCTTTGAAAATTGCCTACAAAGAGTTTTCTCCTCGTGCGCCAGCTAGAGTTGTAAGGACAGAAGATTATGTCATTTCCGTTGGAGCTGACAATGCGCGCAGCAACAGTGCTGTCATGGTTGGCGAACATGGTATCATGATCGCGAAGAATTTCTTTTATGAGGGACGGCGAGCTGATCACAAAGCAGAGTTTGGTCCCCAGCCAGAGCTTGTAGATTGGACCGTATTGGCGGGCTAGTTCAGTGAACTGAATATGCGTATCCGCGCGAAGGAAAGGCAAGAAGCCCACAATTGGCAAGCCCCCTGGTCCTGGTGGCGTGGGGGCTGTTTTGTTGCCGGACATGGTAAACAGCATGAGCATGCACCAGAAGATGGGCAGCGAAATTATAATGAGAAGTGGTGCTGAAAGAGGTGAAAAATCACTTAGAGAAATCATGTTTCTAGAGTAGACACCAATTCAGTTGATGTGTGTATTAGTTTTGCACCAAGTTGGTCATATATATGTATAGCACACACAGCCAAAAAATAAAAATATATAGTCAAGGTTTACATATTAAAAAATATAATAGAAAATAATGGATGCTATGTATATTTGGAAATGGATTAGGCTAATGCTTTCCGTTCTCAAACTTTTCTGAATAAATCAGCATAAAATAATCTATTAGTAACTTAATGGCTATAATTATAAATAGGATTAAATGCAATTTTGGTCCTCTAACTATAGCCAAATCCCGCTTTAGTCCTTTAACTTGTTAGGGTTTGGATCTGATCCTCTATATATTTCAATTGCTCAATTTTGAGATTTTTTCCGCCGAAAAATTACCTAATTAGCTGAAAATTTCCACGTGGGCCCATGTGGACATTTGAACTAGGGCTGAGACATAATTTGTTAGTAATAGCTGACTTGGCAATTTTTCGAATGTAAAAAAAAAAAAAAGAATGACATGGCATATTAATCCACGTCACTAGAGGGAAAACACTCAGCACAGCAACACATCCTACGCTTTTCGGCGCGTTCAAGGCCATGCGCCCCCTTGTTTGAATCGTCGTCCGATGAACGTCATTCCCATGCTGCGCGTGTTCTGATCGGAGCAAGGACGTGCCGCCAATTGCGGGTCAAACCTGCTGGAATCGCCACTTTTTCGCCGCACCTCTCTAAATTTTCGATCAATTTTCGATGAATCACCGGCACCACCGATATCAGTCGACTCCCCATCACCAGGCGAACATTTCCCCTCCATCAATTTGAAGTTTCATCGCGATTTGACGTTGGGCTCAAGAGGTGACAGACGCGACTTTCCGCCGTCTATACGCCGTCGTCCGAACGAATCAGCACTGCGCACCACCGCTGTTGGATTCCTCTCATCAAGGTGAGTCGAACGACAGCTCTCCCAGCCATTTTCATCAACTCCTCGATGAGATCACTTCTTTTAAAGTTTCGTGACGCCGCCACCTTTGAACTGCCGGATCTTCGCCGTCCGGACAAATCACCGTTGCGGACCACCACCGTTGGACTACTCTTGCCAAGGCGTTTTGAGCGAGACCTCACCCATCAATTTTCATCAGATTTTTTACGAGATCACAAGAGTCGGAGTCTTCGACCGCCGCCGTCCTTTGCGCCGCCAGCTTTCTCGAGTCACAAGCACAGCAAGAGGCCTCCCTTTTCCCTCTTTTTCCACGTCACACAAGATTAATATGCCATGTCATTCTTTTTTTTTTAATTCAAAAAAATGCCAAGTCAGCTAAAACTAACCAATTATGTCTCAGCCTTAATTTAAATGTCCACATGGGTTCCACGTGGAAATTTCCGGCGAGTTGGGTAATTTTTCGTCGAAAAAAGTCCCAAAATTGAGTAATTGAAAGACATAGAGGACCAGATCTAAACCCTAACAAGTTAAAGGACTAAAACGGAATTTGGCTATAGTCAGAGGATCAAAATTGAATTTAATCCTTATAAACATGAGTGCTTATAGCAGTATTTCAAAAGGTGAATGATTATTTAAAGTTATATTGATTATCTTTATATATATATATATACATATAGGAATGATCAAGATTATTTCATATAGTACTCTCTCTTTATATATATATATATACACATCCAGATGGACTCCTCCAATTGGGGTGATCAAGATTAATTTTGACGGGACTGTTTTTGCGACCGACGGTGAAACGGGGACTGGTGTGGTAGCTCGAGATGGAAATGGAACAGTGGTCGCTGGCTCTCCCATCGACAGAAAAGTTATGCCGATCCTGAATTAGGGGAAGTACTAACAGCTACGGAAGCGGCAGACTTGGTAAGGTAGGAATTGGTCACAAATTATTTTGGAGGGTGACTGTCTCCAAATGACCTCCAAACTGAGATCTCATGCTCATGATTTATCTTCTGTTGATTTCTGACATCCTTACTTTACTTAGTTTTTGCTCTTCTATTTCATTTAGTCATGTTAACCGTGATTGTAATGGCTTAACTTACAAAATCGCTCGCCATGAACACACCCAGCTTGAGGGGTCTGTTTTTCAGTTGGTGATGCTCAGTGTTTTTCTCTGAGTGACTCGGACTTGGCTTAATTCAATATATTGATTTCCCTTCAAAACAAAAGTATATATATATATAGGAATAATTACATTTTACATCCCTTTGCCTATTGTTCTTTTACACAAATCACATCTACCTTTTTAACAATTACATAAAGCACCCCTGGTAGCCTTTAAAATTCATATATGCCCCTATTGATATAGAAATGGGCTCAACAATGTTTTGTAATTAGCAAAAGATAGAAGATATATCAAAGTAATGTTTATGAAAATGAATAATATATTGAACATAACATACTTATAAAATATATGAACATGTCATACATATAAATAGGGAAAAATGCAATCAACTCCCTAATGATATCATAAATGAGTATAACCCCCTTATGAAAATAAATAGCGATTTACCTCTTTATATTTCTTAAAATACAAAAATTTATCCTCCTATGTTTTTTAAAATGAAGCAATTTACCTTCCTGTCTAGGAGGTAAATTGCTTCATTTTAAAAAATTTAGGGGGGTAAATTGCTATATTTTTTTCATAGGGGGGTAATGTGCTCGTTTTCAATATCATATGGGTAAATTGCTATTCATCCCATATAAATATTTGAAATGAAATATAAAAAATTCCTTTAAACTTTATACACCTAACATGTATGGACAAAATTGGAGTTATATCAAATAGTACTATTTTGCACCAAGTTGGTCATATATATAATGGGAATCCTAAAACTTTTAATTTTTGGTTTTTGGTTAGGAAATTGAAAAATCGATCGGAGAATTGTGGTTTTCCAAGCAAAATTACAAAGTTAATTGGTCGTATAAGATATGGCTATTTCAAATTTAACCCCTCGTTTTATGGATTTTTAATTGAACCCTTTTGTTATGCTAAAATATGTTGAATTAATTAACTCAAAAAAATGTTGCAATGTTGCCCATATTCTTATTCTGCCGTTAACGACAAAATACATGTGCCCCATTAAAGCTGGAAATGCATTCTCTTTAATTTTTAGTTCCGTTATGACTTTTATCTTAATTTTAATCTTCTAAATCAATATTTCTATTTGTGCAAATGAATACACATAATGAACAAAAGGAGGAGATTCTGAGGGGGCATTATCCCTATTTATGCAAAACACTAAAAAAACCCCTCTCATAAGGGTAAAATAGCCTAAAAGTTAGCAGGATTTGCACACCAATACGCGGGTCAGGTCCTCGGAGCCAACCCGCGCCAGAACCCAACAGGCACGATTGACAGGATTAATTCTCCATCGCACGATAAAAAGCTAGGAACACCTAGATGGTGACACATGGCCCAACCAGCACTGTACACTTCGACCCTATAAATACTTCAAATACGAATCATTTGAGGTAACACACGCATTTATTGCTTTTCACCTTTAAACCTACAGATCACATATTCTACCTCGAACCCCGAATTAACTTGAGCGTTGGAGGGTATTAGTTAGGGACGAACCTAACTAGCCTAATATATGTGTTTTAATCCTCAGAATCCATTAACGATTTGGGACGAATACGTGGTTAGCTTGGATCTGCTGAGGGAGGTCGCATATTTCGATCCGTATCAGTCGGCGCGGTTTATGGGAATTTGAGGATCACCAATCGAATAAGAATAGGAACGTTGAGGGGAGATATGCATGTAGTGGAAAATATATGTCCTGACAAGGAGAACAAATTGTGCAATTGACAAAAGGAGAATTGCAAAGATTGATGGAAGAAGTAGGAAGGAACACGCTTGTAGCTTATGAAAGGAGGACTGCCACACCATTTGTTACAGAAATGACCAAGCGTCAATTGTTTAAAGAGAAGGAATTGAAAGAACATATGAAGGAGCTAGCAAAAGAGAGCCTGTGAAAGGCCGTGAACTGGAATCCTCGAAAGTATGATCTAGCAATAGAGAGAGAGCCAAAAGAAGAGAACCAGCAATCTCTAGAGCCGAAGTAGATAGTGTGGGAGAACAGATAGAGCTATTAGGCAAGCAAATTGATGAGTTGAAAAGAAGAGGAGAGTTAGTATCTCAAAGTAGAAGCTCGCCCTGTTGTGATAAGATATTGACAAAAGGTGGTGAACCCAAAATTTAGAATATCGGATCTACCCAAATATGATGGAACTAAGGATTTTGCAGAGCATGTGGCAACCTTTGAGTTGGTAATGAAGTTATATGAACAATGAGGTCCAATTACAGCTAAATTGTTTGTTACTACACTTGCAGGAAAGGTGCATGAATGGTTCACTAACCTACCTAGTTGTATCATTGAGTCATACGAGCAGCTGTTGCAGAAGTTCACCTTCCATTTTGCAAGCAAAAGGAATCAAAAACGTTTTTCCACATATCTATTTCAAATAAGGGAAAGGAAGGATGAGACACTTAAGAGTTTTATGAGAAGGTTCAACAACGAGACTTTGGAAGTTCAAGATCTCAAGATTGACATGTGGTAAGTATTTTGATACATGGATTAAAGAAAGGGCCTTTCGCTTCAGCGTTAGCACGAGATCCACCTGAGATGTGGAACAATTGATGAGGTTGGCACAAAAGTATATTGATGAAGAGGAAATGAATGCCATAAAAGATGGAGAATAACAGAATAATAGACGTCGAGATCGAGATTGAGTAAGAGATTGCACTGACAAGAGAGCTAGATTTGATAAAGAAAGAGAACAGCCTTATCAGCCTAAGTATCATAGGTATACTCCTCACCATGACAGGGGCTAAAGCACTAATGATGGTTAAAAAGTCTAATCTACTCGAATGGCCCAAACATAGCAGATTCACATCGACCAAGAAATACTCCAGTAAGTATTACAAGTTTCACAGAGAAAGAGGACACCACATAGAAGATTGTTACCAGTTAAAAGATGAAATTTAAAGATTGGTAAGGCAAGAATATTTTAAGGATCAGATACTCAGAAATCAAAAAAGAGGAAGAGATGAGACAGGGAGGAGAATGAAGAGTAGGTCAAGGAGTAGAGAAAGAGGAGTGCTT
>NC_026145.1:2260242-2369183 GCF_000512975.1 Sesamum indicum
AAAGAGAAGAGAAAAGAGAGAAGAGATTCAGGAAATTCAGAAAATCCCACTGTGAAAGGTGTATTTCATACCATAGCGGGGGGACTGACAAGGGGAGATTCCACGAGAATGATAAAAAAGTACGAAAGGCAATCGAGATAGAGCGGAGAGAAGGAGCTCGTGACGAATGTGGAACTTGAATAGGATATAGTCTTCAGGAACAAGGACATGAGGCTGAGATGGGATTGCAAAACGACCACATGGTGATAAAAATGGACATCGCCAATTTCACTATTCATAAAGTGTTAATAGATAATGGCAGTTCAACTGATATCATATTTAAAGAGGTGCTGAATAAAATGGGATAAAACACAACAAGGTTAGAACCTGTACAAACTCTCTTACTAGGATTTGGAGACAGTGAGGTGACATCACGAGGAACTATTGAGCTTCTAGTATAAAATTGGAGGAGCCAAGAAGGAAGACTATGATGGTAAAATTTTTAGTGGTAGATACTCCTTTTGCCTATAATGTGATACTAGGAAACCATGTTTAAACCTGTTTAGGGCATTAGTGTCAACCTATCACTTGAAGATGAAGTTTTCGACAAGGAATGGAGTGGGGGAGGTATCCTACGACCAAAAGAAAGCTCGAAGATACTACAATTTGTCCCTGAAAAAGGGCAGTCGGGATGAAAAGAAAAGATCAGGAGGGAGGAAGAGATCGAGGCAGAAAATCGAAGGATAAGTAAAACAGATTAATAGAACCAACAGAGGAACAAAAGGTAGTAGAGTTAGTAACCAGAGAGCCTGATAAAACGACCGAGATTGGGTCACTCATGAATGAAAGGTCGGAAACAATGATGATTGAGTTCTTGAGAAACACTCTAGATATGTTTGCGTGGAGTCTGTTAGGTTTTAAAAAGGGATAGACCCTGAGGTGATCGTACATAGATTGAATGTGGACCTGATGGCGCGACCTATTTAACAGAAAAACAGATCGTTTGCTGCCAATTGAAATCGGATCATTGGAGAAGAGGTGAAAATTTTTTTGAAGGCAGGATATTTTTCAGAAGTGTAGTACATAGAGTGCTTGTCAAATGTAGTGGTCATCCCAAAGGCATCTGGAAAATGGCGAAAGTGCATAGACTTTACAGATCTTAATAAGGCTTGCTCGAATGACCCGTATCCACTGCCTCGCATCGATCTGCTCGTGGATGCTATCGCGGGATGCGAAGTCTTTATGATGATGGACGTGTACCAGGGTCACCATCAAATTTTCATGGCGAAAGAGGATCGAGATAAGACGTCTTTTATAATTGAAAATGGAATTTATTGTTATAATGTGATACTTTTAGATTTAAAAAATGCAGGAGCTACTTAGCAAAGGTTGGTGAACAAAATGTTCAAAGAGTTGATTGGAATATCCATGGAGGTGTATGTGGATGACATGCTCGTGAAGAGCAAGAGGTCAGAGGACACCTACTACACTTAAAGCAAGCATTTGACATAATGAGAGCATATGGCATGAAGTTAAACCCGACAAAATGCACTTTCAGGATTAGTAGTGGAAAGTTCTTGGGCTACATCGCTAGCGAAAGAAGAATAGAGAAAAATTCTAGAAAAATAGAGGCAATAATAAAGCTAAAGTCGCCAACAACGATCAAAGAAGTGCAAAAACTCACGGGTAAGATCGCATCTCTTAATCGCTTTATTTCTCTATCTGCTGATCAAAATTTACTGTTTTTTAAAACATTGAGAAAAACTAAAAAGTTTGAGTGGAATGAAGAGTGTGAACGAGCTCTACAAGATTTGAAGAAATACTTGACTTCCCCACCATTATTGGCAAATCCAAAAGAAAATGAACCGTTATTCTTGTATATAGCTGTTTTTGAAGATACAATAAGCTCAGTCCTGGTACGCGAAGCTTCAAGGGTTCAAAGTCTTATATATGACGTTAACAAGATGCTGCAAAGGGTGGATAAGAGATATGCAAAGATAGTAAAATTAACCTTAGCATTGGTTGTAACTGCTCGCAAGCTACGACCTTACTTCCAATCGCATACGATAGTGTGCTGACAAACCACTAGCTAAAACACATTATGGCTCGATAGGTAGCATCTGGAAGATTAATGAAGTAGGTCGTGGAGCTAGGGGTGCACGATACCGAATATAAAGCTAGAACAACAGAGAAAGTCCAAGTACTTGCAGACTTCATGATCGAACTCGTAGAAGAACAAGCCCCGAAAGAACAAGAGAGTTGGATGCTGCATGTAGATGGTTCGTTTACCAATTCGAAACCTGCCATAGAGGAGGTACTGCAGCAGAATTCTGAAGATACTACAGACACTTCTATGGTTCATACGAGAGCGATAGGTTCCCATAGTAAGAATTACTCGGTTTTATTTTGATTATATTGTTATTTAAAATCTTCAAATAAGCTATCTGGCGCTCCATAATTCAGTTTTGAGATTCTTGTGCCTTTCCTCACTAAAGTTTTGGAGTTGATGGTTTCGTAGCAATTTTTTGTGAGTTCCACTGAAAAAGCTTGTGCATCTTGTTCTGTGTCAATGATTGACTTCTATTGAGCATATAACCCTGAGTGGTTTCTCTCTGTTTAACAGAGAAAAAAATGGTTTATAATTGGATATGATGAGTTATGATGGTGCACCATTTGACAGTTTCTCATTTTAGGCTTTGCAAAATGAAGGCATATGAAACTGACAGCTCTTTGACAAATTGCTGTTTGTCATGTATTTTTTGGGAATATAATAAACGTGTATCTAGAGATCAACACTTCCAGTTATTGATAGTTACATTGAAAGGAAAGAAAATGGATATAGTGCGTGTCTCTTGAAAAGATGGGGTTTGATAAGTTTTCCTCTAATTTGAAAAGATATAACCCTGGTTTTATGTCTCTTGATTCTGAATATGACATATGATGCTGAATTAGGCTCCACTATAAAATGGATTCATTTGTTTTTCCCAGTCTTCTGCAATTTATCTGGAATGAGAAGCCATTGGAAAATAAGCAGTAAAGATGTACGTGCAGCTGCTGAATTCATTTCCTCTCTAAATTAGATATTGCTTCTTTTGTTTTCCCATTAAAAAGCATTCTAAATTAGTATCAACTACACTGTTGGTTGGACCTTGATTCCTTTTCAAACTTGGAGAGTTTCGCATGTTTCCAACTTTGAAGCTGGAAAAGTTTACTGACTTAATCCTCATGCACGTCGAAGAATAAACTAATATTGATAAAGATTGGAAGCACTTATCTGGCAACCTTGTTGGAGAACACATGACAGAGATAAACTTGCTGGAACTCTGCAATTCAACTTGGCGAAAGTGTCTTTTTAAGTTTCTTGCTAAAATTTATATTATTTGTTGACCGACTTTGATTGAGTCAAAAGTTGATTTTTGATGTTATTTACAATGCTTCCTCAAGTTAAAGATTCATAAGATATGCTACAGTAGATTCTCTTTAAGTTTAATGCCAACCGAAATGGTAGCCTTCTTAAAACAAGTGGATAGTTGTTCTATGATAATATGTTGCCTTTTTCTTTCACAGATACGTTGCACATGTATAAGAACCTATTGCAGCAGTATGCTCAAAAGCAAAATCTTGATTTTCCTGTATATACTTCTGAAGCTGAAGGTCCTCCCCATGCTCGCCGCTTCAAGTCAAGAGTTTGTTTAGACGGAAAATCATATGAGACATTTGAATTTTTTCCCACACTAAAGGAAGCTGAACAAGCAGCTGCTAAAGTTGCTTGTCAGGTGTTGTCTGTGGATGTGGTCCAAGAGGTCAGTATCTTTAATAACATAATTCGAGTATTATTGTGATTATTTTTGCTCTTTCTCTGATTGATAATGATTTGTATAAATTTATAATGACCTCAGAATGCAGGATTATACACAAATCTTCTACAAGAATTTGCTCATAAAAACGGTCTTTTATGCCCATTATATGAGACAGTCAGCTCTGGTTTGTCACACAGGCTTGTATTTGTGTCTAAAGTGGAGATAGGAAGTGATACTTTTTTAGGGGCTGAAGCCAAAACCAAGAAGTTGGCAGAGATAAATGCTGCTAAAGTTGCTTACTGTGCTCTTACGAGGGTTAAAAAACTAATAATTCATCTAATGTTGATATTGGCTGAGTCTCTTGAAGTTCTCTTTATTTATTCTCGATTTGTGTATGTCTTGAAGTAGGACTAACTGTGTTGTGTACTGGATTAATGACAAACCACACTAGATAACTATTGGTTTGAAGCATACTTGTATTGAATTTGCATATGTCTAACATTTGTTTATTCATTTTCTTAACAAATTAATACACACGCATGTAATTAAATATAGAAACATATTTCAACTGTGAAACATGTGGAAACCTCAAAAAGGAAAGGAATAGTGTCTTGTCAGCTGCATTAGCTGGCTTGTTATCTCTAACCAAGCATTACTTTTAAAGTCACAATAGTACTGTATAGGTCACTAATTAAATTCATGGATCAAAGGTTGAGATTGATCTCTGTACTTCTTATCTGGCAACCTTGTTGGAGAACACATGACAGAGATAAACTTGCTGGAACTCTGCAATTCAACTTGGCGAAAGTGTCTTTTTAAGTTTCTTGCTAAAATTTATATTATTTGTTGACCGACTTTGATTGAGTCAAAAGTTGATTTTTGATTTTATTTACAATGCTTCCTCAAGTTAAAGATTCATAACATATGCTACAGTAGATTCTCTTTAAGTTTAATGCCAACCGAAATGGTAGCCTTCTTAAAACAAGTGGATAGTTGTTCTATGATAATATGTTGCCTTTTTCTTTCACAGATACGTTGCACATGTATAAGAACCTATTGCAGCAGTATGCTCAAAAGCAAAATCTTGGTTTTCCTGTATATACTTCTGAAGCTGAAGGTCCTCCCCATGCTCGCCGCTTCAAGTCAAGAGTTTGTTTAGACGGAAAATCATATGAGACATTTGAATTTTTTTCCCACACTAAAGGAAGCTGAACAAGCAGCTGCTAAAGTTGCTTGTCAGGTGTTGTCTGTGGATGTGGTCCAAGAGGTTAGTATCTTTAATAACATAATTCGAGTATTATTGTGATTATTTTTGCTTTTTCTCTAATTGATAATGATTTGTATAAATTTATAATGACCTCAGGATGCAGGGTTATACAAAAATCTTCTACAAGAATTTGCTAAGAAAAGCAGTCTTTTATGCCCATTATATGAGACAGTCAGCTCTGGTTTGTCACACAGGCCTGTATTTGTGTCTAAAGTGGAGATAGGAAGTGATACTTTTTTAGGGGCTGAAGCGAAAACCAAGAAGCTGGCAGAGATAAATGCTACTAAAGTTGCTTACTGTGCTCTTACGAGGGGTAAAAAACTAATGATTCATCTAATGTTGATATTTGCTGAGTCTCTTGAAGTTCTCTTTATTTATTCTTGATTTGTGTATGTCTTGAAGTAGGACTAACTGTGTTGTGTACTGGATTAATGACAAACCACACTAGATAACTATTGGTTTGAAGCATACTTGTATTGAATTTGCATATGTCTAATATTTATTTATTTATTTTCTTAATAAATTAATACACACGCATTTAATTAAATATAGAAACATATTTCAGCTGTGAAACATGTGGAAACCTCAAAAAGGAAAGGAATAGTGTCTTGTCAGCTGCATTAGCTGGCTTGTTATCTGTAACCAAGAATTACTTTTAAAGTCACAATAGTACTGTATAGGTCACTAATTAAATTGTGGATCAAAGGTTGAGATTGATCTTAGTACTTCTTATCTGGCCACCTTGTTGGAGAACACATGACAGAGATAAACTTGCTGGAACTCTGCAATTCAACTTGGCGAAAGTGTCTTTTTAAGTTTCTTGCTAAAATTTATATTATTTGTTGACCGACTTTGATTGAGTCAAAAGTTGATTTTTTATGTTATTTACAATGCTTGAAGCTGAGTATGAAGCTTTATTATTAGGGTTAGAACTGGCTTACGAGGCAGGAGTAATGAATTTAGAAGTTTAAACTGATTCTCAATTGGTGGTGATGCAAATTGAAGGAGAATAAGAAACTAGAGCAGTCCATGATTTTATAAGAACAGAAAGCTAAATCTATGATGGAAAAATTCGATAAATGTGCAATTCAACAGATTCCAAGATGTGAAAATGATACAACAGATCTATTGTCAAAGTTCGGGGCTATAATGTCGGGTATAAAGGATAGAAGGGTTACAATGATGATTAAGAAAAGGGTAGCGATCAAGGAAACTTCAAAGGTACGGATAGTAGAAGCGTTGAGGTTATGGAAAGATGAGACCGTGAGGTACTTAAATGATGGAATCCTACCTTAAGATCCCATAATGGCTAAGTGGATGAAGTTTAAAGCTACTTGCTTCATCTTGGTCAGAATAATTATACAAAAGAACAGTTGGTGGCCCATTGTTAAAGTGTTTGGATGATGAAAGGGCCAAGTATCTAATGAGAGAAATTTATAAAGGAAGTTGTGAAAATCACTTTGGAGGGAGGTTGCTGGAGCAAAAGATTACGAGGCAAGGTTATTTCTTTCCAACTATGGCGAAAGATACAATGGAGTTCGTGAAAAGATGTGAACAGTTGTCAGAAATATGCATCTTTAGTGCATCTACCAATGACCCCAATGGAACCAATCAAGGTCGCGTGCCCATTTGTTAAGTGGGGTATTGACATTGTAGGACCTTTTCCTCCAACATCGGCACAAAAGAAATTCATAATTGTGGTCGTTAATTTTATATGGAGAAATATTATAGGCAGGTTCGAGATCCTTAGGGTGTTGATCTTGAACAATAGTACCCAATTCCAAAAAAAGGAGATTGTGGCCTGGTGTAAAGAATTGAAAATACAACATAATTTCACAGCTATAGTAAATCAGTAGGTGAATGGTCAAACTGAAGTCACAAATAGAACTATATTGCAACCTTTGAAGACAAAGCTGGGAGCCAAGGGGTCGTGCGTCAAAGAATTACTTGGAGTGTTATGGGTATATCGATGAAAAGAGAGATGCAACCTATGCGAGGATATTACACCACAAAGGAATGATGATAAAAAGATACAATTAAAAGGTGAAACCAAAGCAATTCCAAGTTGGCGATCTGGTGCTGAAAAAAGTGTCCAGGCATGTCGGTAAGTTAGACCCGGATGGAAAGGGCCATTCAAGGTGGTCGAAATCAAGAAGAAAGGAAATTATAAGCTCCAAGACATGCGAGGACAGGACCTACGTCGACCTTGGAACATCCATAACTTCAAAAACTTTTACGCCCAGGCAGGAGTGAGGTAGAGATGCAAGTGAGCTTGGAAAAGACTATTGAATGTAATCTGAAGATTATCAAATTCTTTTAGCCTGGAAAAGGCGATCGGACGCAAATGGATCTAAAAATGATGTATTTCTTTTTAGCCTGGAAAAGGCGATCGAATGTAAATAGATTTGAAAAAGATCAGTACTTTTTGAGCTTGGAGAAGGCGATCAAATATGAATGAATCTAAAAAAGATCAGTTTTTTTTAAGCATGAAAAAGGCGATCAAATTAATTACCAGTTTTTTCTGTAAGTTCTATAGTTTTGACATCGTATACATTAACTTATTCTTTGATGGGATCGCAAATTTACTCAATATCATTTCGAAATAATGATCTGAGAAAGATCGCGCAATCGGAAAAATGATTGTAATCAATCTGGAAAAGACCAATAGTCTAAAAAAGAATAACGTGACCTGGAAAAGGTCACTTATTAGAAGAAAAGACTAATGGCCTGAAAAAGGTCGACTATTAGAAGAATTGATAAATCCAAACGTTGCGGTAAAAGGTTATATTGAGAAGTTGTTCGATAAAAATATTCTTTTGTTCTCCCATACAATGTCAAAATCACAAGTAAAAGATCGAAAAACCATCTATCTAGCAAATAATTCAATCCTAATGCAGAAGGCTGATCGATCTGACAAAATGGATGTTATCGACCCATAAAGAAATTAGCTCGTGTTTTCTATCTCATCTACCAAGGCAACAAATTCATCCTCTTGGGATCCTGGGCCATCCTTTGCTTCGGGGTAGGGATCGAGGTTACCATCTAATGAGGGATCGAGAAGGTTCTGATCGAAGCCATCAGGGAACCTTTTTAACTTGGTCAATTGAGCCCTAAACTTCTCAAAGCCACCGTTGATGAAGTTTGCAGCTTTAATTTCCGTGGCCATTTGGAAGGCAGGGGCCTTAATGAGTTGTAGGCTCCTTGCAGTCTTGTCTCACAAACCCTGGCCACGAACTCATTAGATTAGAGGTATTCCTCATAGCCATCGATCATTCCATCGATCTTGCTGGCGACCTGGCCTATCGAACACTTTGTGTCCCTTCCCTCAGCAAAGGCTGCTTCTCACGCTTGGGCAACCTCAAAGGCTGATCATGCAAGTTGATCCTCCAAATCTCTAACTTTGGCTTCAAACGTTACTTGCTGGTTTTCCAGGTCCTTTCATAAGTGACACCATTAGAAAACCTTTTTCTAAGATCGTGAATCTTGCGATCTGCCAAAATTTATCTTCATCGAAAGCCTGTGTATTTGAGGGAAAGGCTTCGGTTAAAAGCAACAGCCTGTGATAGAGATAAGGAGTTAAACTAAGAATAATGTAATTAAGGTCGAAGGAGTAATGAATTACCTGCATGAGAATATGAGCATGATGTTCTTCAAGTCGAGTATGAGGAGTATTGAGGAGGGTGGCCTGACATACATTTTGCAACTCCCACGAGTCCTGACCCAGATGATTGAGCAACATTGAACTGGGATCGGAGATGTTCCAATCAGGGATAAGTCTATCCCCTTCCATCTTAGTTGAATGGTGGGTATCGCCTCAACTCTTTCCTAGCCTCCTTCCCCCATGCAGTAATTTTCTTTGTGGAAATCAAGGTTCACTTCCTCCTCAACTTGTGCTGCCGCATCCCTCTCCTACCGTCTCTCCAATTGAGACTTGCTTTGCTTGCTAGACTTGGTGGAACGCGACCCCTTGTTGTGACTCTTGTGCTTCCACTTACGTTTCTTGGATCATTTAGGTCCCGCATTCTCCTCTTCAATGATCAGGGAGTTGTCCTTGTTAGAACCCCAAATATCCACGCTGATCGATAGGTTGTTACTGGAAGGGTTAGGAACATGACTGTGTTGGGGTATCTCTACTTACGACCTCGATTGAAATTGGATCAGCTGGGGGAAGTTCAGTATCGGGGGTGGTATATATATCCACCCCCCTATGCAGCAGTGGAACCACCAAGCAAGGCATGAAACTGATTAGCAATATGGGAATTCATTACTATATTATCTACAAACAAAAGTTTCTAAGTCAGAAAGTAACAAAATATGATATTAAAAGCGATAAGAATACGAGTACATTAATCACCGAACGAACCCCTAATTCGGAGGGGTGCTGGAGTGAGATGAGCGAGCCACAAAACTTTCCCTGTTAGAAGCTTTTTCGGATTATACTAATAAGCGGTAAAGTTGTTAATTTAATCTCCTTCCAGGCCCCCTCCTTCTATTATACGGTCAGGTTTGTCAACACTCCAGTCACAATGGCAAGGCCATTCCTAATCAGGAGAAGGTCGAAAAAAATCGACAATCCTTACAAACACATAAATAGAATAAACCCCTATCGCCCAACCTCTTGGAGATAGTAAAAGAATACAATGACCAGAAATTACAAGACTAGGCTCAAAGCGATGAACCCGAATTATTATGATAAAAAGAATGATATAGCTGATCAAGTTGGGAGACAATTTCATGGAGCAAAGGTTTAAGTCATGAAGTATATTAGCGACTGGCATCGCTAGAGAAAGACGTAACGACAACAAAATGAAGAAGAGAAAAAGAATAAAGACCCTGAGGAGGACAATGCATGCAATTGAACAACATAGGGATGTTGACTTCATAACTATTGGGGATAAAATATTTCTCCTTAATGCGATGAGTGGGAAGTTTTACAGTATTCATAACACTAGCCCAGAACTCCTAGTTAACATTTCCTTGTATTTTACACGTGGGGGCACTTCTTCTTGTGCAGAATCCGCTAAATGGGTGTTAGATCTAACAATCCTAGAAGGACTTACATATTTTGGAATGTGAACTGGGATCGCTTCCCCAGATCAAGGAGAAATCGCAGAGGATCCCGAGTTAGAGTTGGAACTAGAAGTAGAGTTAGAAGAAGACATGCGTATTTTAGAATACTGGTCGAGATTAAAGTGGTGTAGGCAACAAGCTCTACCTGGTAAAGGAGACGGTAAGTGAAAATTTGAAAATGGTATAGTTATAGAGAATTGCATGAAGAAATGTGCTAAGAGCCGCACAAATGAGGACATGTGGAGGAGAGAGAATTGAGGCGACGGTTCGTATGAAAGTTGTGAGTGATCACCTTTTTCCACTGCAATTACTTGTACTAGAAGAAGTTGGGGAGTAATGATGGGGGCATTACCCCTATATTATGCAAAAGATGAGAAAGCCCCTCTCATAGGGGTAAAATAGCTTAAAAGTTAGAAGGATCTGTGCACCAATGCGCGGTCGGGTCTTCAGAGCCCCAACCCGTGCCAATACCAGTAAACCACTCAATTGGAAGGATGAATTCTCCACTGCACGATAAAAAGCTAGGAACACCTAGATGGTTCCACGTGGCCCAACCGGTACTGTACACTTGGCCCTATAAATACTCTAGATATGAATCATTTGAGGTAACACACGCATTTATTACTTTTTATCTTTAAACCTATAAATCGCATATTTCTACCTGGGCCTAAACTAACTTGAGCGTTGGAGGTTCTTAGTCGTGGACGAACTTGACTAGTATAAAGTATGTGTTTCAATCATCAAGACCCATTAACAATCTTGGGTGAACACGTGGCTAGCTTGGATCTGCCGAGGGAGGTCGCATATTTCTATCCGGATCAGATTCATTTAAAAGCACTTAATCAATTGACTTACACTGGCATCGAATATCTAGCTAGCATACATAAATATTATACACTATAAAACAAAAAGCATTTAATCATAACAAATTATCATGATTAATAATAAATAGCAGTCCCAATTAATTATTTACCACCGTGAAACAACACTTGTTGGCCGTGATTTTTTGCGAGGTGGCTAAAACAAAATTTGTCATGGTCAAAAATCATGGTAAATATTTTTGTCATGGCTCTCAGTTACAGCAAATAATTTTTTCATAATAGAAAAGTTAATTTTTCTTTTGCATTAGCTATATTTAACTATGATTAATAATAATTACCTACCATAATTTTTAATTATAACCATTAATATTGTAGTGAATGGTAATTTTTTTGGGTAAATTACATTTTGCCATTTGAATTATGCCCGTTTTTACATTTTGCCATCAAAATATTTTTTGTATCAACTTATCATCTCGACTTTGTGAAATTTGCACTTTGCCATATATGACCATTTTTTATTGATTCTTTGGATGAAGAACATTATTGTTGTGCATATGTGAAAAATATCACATATGCACTGTATGTGATGTTTTTTGACAAAAAATTAGATTAAAAAATATTTATAAATGACAAAGGGCAAAATTTTTTAAAGTTGAGATGGTAAGTTGACATAAGAAATGTTTAGTTGCCAAAGTGCAAAAAGGATCATAGTTCGTAGTGACTGTCCCTCCAATACCTATGGAGCAAACCCCAACTGCCCATGTCAAGGGTAATTATTCATATTGGGGTAATGAACAACATATGGATGGGTGTAGTGGCTGGTTTTTTATGCAGCCAGGCCAAGTTATTTTTTTCTTCTCACGATAATGTGTCGGATGATAGTACGAGGTCCTACCTCATTGATACTAGTCATTCTTCATATTGTTACGGTGTTGGTCCTAATGATTATGAGTCAGGATTGGCAGGCCGTTTTTATAATGTAATGCATGCTGCCGACCAGCCATTGTGGAATGGTTGCACTTAATCTCAAATGAAAATTGTTGCTGAGTTAGTGGATATCAAGGTAGACGATCACATTTATGAGACCCACACTGCAAAATGTCCCCGTATTCCGTATTTAAGTTCCTGCCATTACTTCCCATATGCAAAGGTTGTATTCTTTGAGGGAAACTGCAGGGCACATGACGTGGCATGCTACACATCAGACGAGGGGCAATGTGTCAACTATCCAATGCCGAGGCTTGAAATCATTATGACAGGACGTATCTCGATTTTGTAGAAGAGCCATGTAATGTTCCGTTAGGCCTTTACATAGACGGTTTTGCGCCTCATGGTCAGTACGGTAGTACTTATTCATGTTGGCCCGTTATCATTACACCATACAATCTCCCCCTAGTATGTGCATAATATCTAAGTACATGTTCCTGACGATGGTGATCCTTGGCCCTTCTAATTCGACGAGTCTGATCGATGTGTACTTGGAATCGTTTCATCGAAGAGCTGCTGCAGTTGTGGCATGTGGTCGACCATATGACATTGCCATGGACAACACATTCGTCAAGTGGGCGACGTTGATGTGGACTGTGAACAACCTACCTACTTATGGGATGGTGTCTGGGTGGAGTACAATCCGAGGATGACAGGAAACCAGATCCTGGAATAGGTTGTAGACATTAGTCCTGTAGTTAAAATGCCATTGGCACTCCCTTTCTGGCTATAGTAGCGACCACAACTGGACAAAGAAAAACATCTTCTAGGATCTTCCATATTGGGCTACACATCTGATCCGAAAGAACCTTGATGTCATGCACATTGAGAAAAATGTATTTGACAATATATTCAACACAGTCATGGACATCTGGGGAAAGATGAAGGATAATTTGAATTCGCATATAGATTTAAAGATTATTTATAATTCCCCGAAGCTTGAGTTGGACGAATGCTACGTTATGCCTAAAGCAGTATATACCCTGACGTTATAGCAGAAAAGGAGGATATGTGAATGGATTCATGGCCTTAAGTTTCTTGATGGTTACATGTCTAACCTTGCTCGCTGCATTGACATGATGGAATTGCTGATGCAGGGAATGAAGAACCACGACTATCACGTATTCATGCAGAAATTATTCTTTTTGTCCGTTAAATATGCTCAATATTAATTTTAATCCGATAATTATGTCTAACATCTATGCATGAAGTTTTAAAATTAATGAAATTTAGTCCTCCAAAAATGACATGACATGTCAATTAAATACTTTTTTGGAGATTTTTAGTCCTACGTGGCTTTAAAAAATGAGTTACACAATACATTAGATACCATTTTATTATATATATTATTATAATAACTTATAAAAGTAAAAATATTATTTTAAAAAATAATAATCACCCACCTACATGGGCGACGACATTGCCCTCAATGGATGGGCGAGGGTGGTTGCCCTCACTGCGTTTGGCGACCGCTGTCGCAGAAGAGGGCGGGCAAAGCCGTCGCCGTCATTTAATTTTAATTAATTTAATTATTTAATTAAAAGTATTATATTAAAATTAATAATATAATTATATATTTACATATAAAGTAAATTTTATTATTAATAAAGTATTTATATATCATTTTATGATTTATTAAATTATATATATATATTATATTCTGGAGAGATAAGAATAAAATTATTAATAAAATATAATTTCAGTCGGACACTTGCAGTCCACGCAATTGTACTACACTATCTGACTTCACGGTATTTTTTGCATTTTTTTTATAACACAGGGATGTAATGAATATAATATCACAGAAGTTCTTGAAATTTTTCCCACGAAAAAGTCTTTGTCTTCTTCCCTAAATATATTAAATTAATCATGTCAAATCAAACTACTAATTATTTTTATTAAATATCCATCCTTAAATATATTAAATTAATTGTGTCAAATCAAACTATTAATTATTTTCGTTAAATATCCATCCTTAAATATATTAAATTAACTTTGTCGAATCAAACTATTAATTATTTTCATTAAATATCCATCCGTAAATATATTAAATTAATTGTGTCAAATCAAACTATTAATTATTTTCGTTAAATATCCATCCTTAAATATATTAAATTAACTTTGTCGAATCAAACTATTAATTATTTTCATTAAATATCCATCCGTAAATATATTAAATTAATTGTGTCAAATCAAACTATTAATTATTTTCGTTAAATATCCATCCTTAAATATATTAAATTAACTTTGTCGAATCAAACTATTAATTATTTTCATTAAATATCCATCCGTAAATATATTAAATTAATTGTGTCAAATCAAACTATTAATTATTTTCGTTAAATATCCATCCTTAATTATGTTAAATTAACGTTGTCAAATCAAACTATTAATTATTTTTACTAAATATCCAAGAAGACGAATATACTCCGTTACGAGATCGCATATATGCACGGACAAAATTGGAGTTATATGAGATAGTACTATTTTGCACCAACTTGGTCATATATACAATAGGAATCCTAATTACATGAAATATAAAAATATAACAATATAAAAATTAATTTAATCTTTATTCACCTAATTACTTGAAACAGTACTATTTTGCACCAAGTTGGTCATATGTATAATAGGAAGACTAACCATTTTAATTACATAGAATAGTACTATTTTGCACCAAGTTGGTCATATATATAATGGAAATACTAATATTTTTAATTTTTATTTTTTGGTAAATTAAAAAATGGACCAGAGAATTGTGTTTTTCCAAGAAAAATTACAAAGTTGGTCCTATAGGATACGGGTATTTCATATTTAACCCCTCGTTTATGGATTTTTAATTTAATCCTGTATTATGTTATAACATAGGCTGAATTAATTAGCCCAAAAATGTTGCAATGTTGGCCATATTCATATTCTTCCATTAATAGTTGGAAATGCATTCTCTCTAATTTTTAGTAGTAGATAATAGCACTTTTAGGATTTAGCTCTGTCGAATGAACTACAGAATTATTGTAGTTTTGAAAATGAAACGGAAGCAACAATGATTTATATGAAATTTTCATCACCATAACAACTGGAATTGTTACAAAATTTTATGTAATCCTTGGATGGAGGTATGAAATTGTCAATTTTACTCTTTATGTATTTTTTTTAGTATTTGGATGATACAATGACATTAATTATATTATTGTTGGTTGTATTTTGAGTATCTTTTTTGTTATTATTTATTGTTGTTGATTTGAAAATTTCAGATTTTTTTGGTATTGATTGGATGTATTTGATAAGATAATGAGCAGAATATTAATTTCGGTACAGAGGTTAAAAAACTTGCCAAAAAAATAAATAACAATTAGAGATAGATTAGAGACGGAATTAGAGACAGAATTAACGAATAAAAACTTTCCCTTTAGAGACGGATTAGAGATGAAAAAGTATTTCTCTATGAAAATCAGACACGGATTATTCTAAAACTTTGTTGTTGTTTGTGAACAGAATCAGTAACGTCAAGATTCGGTCTCGAAATTAGAGATGAAATATTTTCGTCTCTAATATTTAGTGCTGCGATGAATTTTTCGGTCGCTATTTATTTCACGGATGAAGATTATAGTTTCAGAATTTCAAACTCACTTGTAGTCATATATTCCATTACCAAATCACACACATATATATATATATATGCACATTGAAACGGAGGCTTCAATTTCAAGAGAGAATATATTCCATTACCAAATCCCATATAAGCACATGTCATACATATAAAATATATTTCTAATTAAATATAAGAATTGATTTAAAATTTAGTACACCTTACATGCATGACAAAATTGGAGTTATATGAAATAGTACTATTTTTCACCAAGTGGTCATATATATAATGAGAATCCTAAACTTTTCAATTTTTATTTTTTGATTAAGAAATTGAACAATCGTACAATTTCTGCAATAAAAAATTGGGGGCAAAATTCGTTTTTGTCCCGTTAGAAATTATCATTTTGTTTTTGATACCACAATTATTGCGAGTATCGCTTTTAGTATCATAAAACACCAAAATACACTCTTTTGATCCTAAGTTAATGACAGAAGCCATGTATCTCACACGTGACTGGTAACTTTTATTGGCTCACGTGACTTTGACTGATTTTGACTTCAAAGTCCTATTTATTTATTTATTTATTGGTACCATTAAGAGATAAAAAATATATTTTGACCAACTTTTGCCACAAATTATAAGAAATTTTTTTTTACAAAAATAAAAATGTTAGGAAAATTTTATTTTAAAAGTATATAAAAAATATTTCTAAAATTATAATTATTTTTATTTCAAATAATTTCTAGGATCTATTTTAAAATTTTTTAGTTTTAGTCCACAATGGCATTTTGATCAGTTCACCACAAGAATTAGATGAACACCTAACGAATTAAATTAATTGTTAGACGACCATTAAAATAAGGGGGGATATTGATAATTTTTCAAACAACAAAGGGGTATACGTAATTTTGCCAAACCTTAAGGGAGATAATTGTAATTACGCTTTTTTATATTTGTAAACAGAGAACATTTATGTTAATATAATACTTTTCATAATTATCAATGTTTTAATGTTAATTGCATTCTATTATTAAATATTGATTTAATTAATCAAATTAAAAAATAAAATAATTAATTTATGGATTAACTATAATTATAAAATTATTATTTCAAAATTTTAAAAAAATAATTTTTAAAGATATTTAATTTAGGAACGGGCTTTTGAATGGTTTGTGAATGTGTTTAAACAAAATAAATTCCATTCTTAATGTAATGACTAAATATTGAAGGAGCCATTCCAAAAGTAATCTCACAACCGTTCCAAACATGTATTCAAGATAAAGGAGACAATCGTTCCAAAGTGTTCTCCAATGAAAGGTTCAAATCGTGTTCCAACGACTTCAACATATTTAAAGAAAACAAAATATTGTTCCAAATTTAGTGACAAAATATCGTAGTAACTGTTTCAAATAAATTCTACAACCATTCCAAACATGTAGTCCAAACAAAGGAAATAGTTGTTTCAAAGTATATATCAAATGAGGGTTAAAAAATGCCTGTCCTAAAGTATATCACCGTGCCAAAATATATTTCTAAAAGAGTGGGAACATGTCGGGGCCATTATCCTTTTGTTAGTTTATATTGTATAATAATTTTAAAATTATATATAATTTTATTTTTATATATAATTTTTTCTGTCAAGTCAACTCTTACTTGGTGTGGATTTTTTAAGTTATGCCCAGTCAACAATTTTTTTAATTTAAAAAGCTTTAAAATTTTACATGTCAGTAAAATCCGACCACTTTTTAAAATTTGGTGATATGAATGTTGTAATTGCTGAAAAAAAAAAAAAAATTTTAAGGTATTAATTGCCAGGACTATATATACGGGCTTTATTTTGCCACTATTCTATATATACGGGAAAAAAGGAAAAATTGATAAATTTTGAAGTAGTTATTTAAAATATCAGTCAAAGGGCAGTTTTAGAATTTGATACTTAACACAATATTATTATGTAAATGACTGAAAATATTAGGAGTAACGTTGGTATTTTTATGATGCCAATGCGAGTGAAGATGGCAATTTGTGGTATTTTTATTGTTATCGGTTCAACAATCGGTATAAAAATTCATGTGGTTCGTAATGAATGAAATTGATGTGAAAGTCTTATTAACTATAACCTTAAAAAGTGTAGCTGTAATTTTACAGAAAGTAGGGGGTGTTTGTATATTTTGACCTAAACACTAGAAAAATATATGATTTTCCGGTATGATTAATTACCATACCTTAAACAATGGGTATTAATAGTTGTTTTTGCAAATGTGGCTAAAATGTTAGCATGACCAAAATCATGACAAATATTTTGGTTATGGCTAAAACTATGGAGAATATTATTTAATCGTGGTAAAAGTTTAAATTTTTTGATTTAATTTTGTTTAATTATAATTAATAATATTGATTTATCATAGTTTTTAAATTGTGGTCATCTATAATGTAGCAAAGATTCAATTTTTTTTTTTTTTTTTATCATATAACCTTAGCTAGTGTAGCCCTTTGCTTCATCAGTACCAATTGGTCTCTGAGAACTCTTCCCCTTTTTGACCCTAAACCCAAATTGAAAAGCCATTAATTGAACCAATTGGACCAATTAATGTCTATTCTTCTTATTCTTCAAATTCTTACCATATATATTTTGTATTTTTAAAATAAAAAAAATTGCAAGTAATTCCCTTGTGATATCGCAAATGAGTAAATTACCCCCTTATGAAAAAATAAATAGCGATTTACCTCCCTATATTTTTCAAAATACAACAATTTACCCCCCCTATGATTTTTAAAATGAAGCAATTTACCTTCCTACATAAGGAGGTAAATTGCTTCATTTTAAAAGTATAGGGGGATAAATTGCTATATTTTTTTCATAGGGAGGCAATGTACTCATTTTCAGTATCACATGGGGTAATTGTTATTCACCCTTTCTAAAATCCTAAAGCTCTAATAACTTAGAATTTTTTGCTTGGATATTTCAAAACTCGTTGAATCGCAATGTACATGTTCATTTTACCGAGCCTTAAATTTGATTTGTATTTTTTTTAAAAAATAAAATTATATTCATGGGTTAACGATGTCCTACAACATGAACTAGAAAAATCACATTCCAATTTGGAAAGCACTAAATTACTTGCCTAAATTTGTTTTGATATTATGTATTCATGTATGGATCCAATTTTTAATTGAAACATAGAGTTGTATTAAGTGTGAATTATTTGATATTATGTATTTCACACCTCAATTCAATTTTTTTATTAAAAGATAACGTTTGTACTAAATATGAATTATTTTCTTTTTTTTTTAATTGTTTGATAATTGATTATTTATGAGGTTATTGAATATATAAAACTAATTAAATATTGTTATATGATCAATTTTTTATTATTCATTTGAAGTAATTTAGATTGAAGTGGGATTGCCTGCTATTTTTCATGATGATAATACAATGATTTTTTGGATGAGATTTTACCATGAAATGTTTAATTTTATCAGAAAAACAACACTTTGAGACCCTAAACAATCACTATTTGCACTAATAGACCCTATATATATATATATTGTTTTGATCATTTATGTCAATACACCATTAAATCTAACGGCAAAAATCACAGGTCACGTGAGGCTGGGAAAGGAGGCACGATAAAAGAAATAATTTCATTTGAGTTAACATTCAATTAATAGAACTGGTAAAATTGTAAAAAAGAATATCAGTTTAGGGATCAAAAGTGTAAATGGTGATTACTTAAAAGCTGAAATTGAATAAATGGTATTACTTAGGGACCAAAATTATAATTATTCAGACAGATTTTTGAGAAAACCAAGACACAAATGCAGACTTACCCTGTGGAACCAAAGAAGCGTCGTATTTATTTATAACATGTTGAACAGTGATAGGTAATAACGGTTATACATATGCTAATTACTATACCAACATAATTAGAATATGAAATTACACATAGAGATTCTTACTAGACAACCTAGGACTGGGAATAGCAGCCAACGGATTCCTTTTCCTCAATACCAACCCAAATTTGTCCTCTACGTCCACTATTTCACCCTTTGGCGCCTGCCAATTAAATGAATGCAGAAGTGAAGCCAATACATACCTCAACATTCTCTCTGCCAGTGGTAGTCCAGCACAAATTCTTCTCCCTGATCCGAACGGAATATAATTAATATTTTGCCCATTAAAATCCCATTTCTCAGAATCGCCTAAAAATCTCTCTGGCATAAATTCTGACGGATTATCCCAAGCAAGAGGGTCATGTTGAATAGACCAGACGTTTATAAAGACCGACGAATTCTTTGGGATAGAGTACCCTCCCACAGTGCAGGATTGGCTAGGAGTTCTTGGGGTTAAGAAGGGTCCTATTGGGTGTATGCGTAGCGTTTCTTTTATGACAGCGTCCAAATAGACTAACTTTGGGATATGGAACTCTTCCACTATATTGTTCAATCCAACAACTTCATTTAGTTCCTTGTGTGCCTTTTCCATCACTTTTGGATTGCGCATAAACTCGACCATTACCCACTCAATCGTTGTTGATAAAGTGTCTGTCCCGCCTATTAAGATATCCTGTTAAGAGAAATTTGATCATCGAACATAGCACGTATAGTTGAAAATAAAAATAATCATCAATTATATTATTATATGTTGTTTCATGCTATTAAGAAATATAATAAAAAAACAACGAATGCTATATATATATTTGCAAATGGATTAGGGTAATGCTTTCCATTCGCAACAAAGTCTTTTTTGTTTTAATATATTTATTTGATTAGGTAAACTTATTAACATTAATTATTTCCTTCCCTTTACGTATATATTAAATTAATCGTGTCAAATTAAACTTTTAATTATTTACAGTAAGGATAACATTAATTAATAGAATGGCTCCTCATATAGTCCAAATGTCTGCTGGAAAAACTAAACTGATCGAAAATGATATATCGTATGTCTTATTTCATCTTGGGCATTTTTGCTAGCGGCCATGATCACAAATTTTGACCATATAACTTCAGGGGTGGCACGTTTCATCCAAATTAATATCACTAGAACACAAATATCACATCAGCAAAATTGATAAGAATTCTCAAGCATGTGTTACTTTCCAATAAATTTAGCATTTCTCGATGACATCTGGCTAAATATGCTAACATTTTTTAATTATAGTCTTTTAATTAAAAATTCTATACAGGAATAATCAAATGTAACAAATATGACGTGTTATTAGTTAAAAGATTAAAAAAGTTGTTACATGCCATATAGGAGATTCTGAGCAATTATTTTTGGATAGGCATAGGATTCTTGTCAACTCTTTCACACATAAAATATATATTAGATATATATATAATACATAATCATATCCCATATACGCACGTCATACATATAAAATATATTTCTACTGAAATATATAAATGAATAAACTTTAGTATACACCTAACATGCATGGAGAAAACTGGAGTTATGTGAAATAGTACTATTTTGCACCAAGTTGGTCATAGATATAATCATTATGATGGGAATCCTAAAATTTTTAATTTTTATTTTTTAGTTAGGACTTTGAAAAATTGTAATGTTTTTGCAATAAAAAATTGGGGGTAATTTTTTTTTTAATCCCATTAAAAAATATTATTTTTATTTTTGATACTATAATTGTTGCCAGTATCGCCTTTAGTACCATAAAACACAAAAGTACGCATTTTTTGTCCCAAGTTAACAACAGAAGCCATGTGCCTCGCACATGGCCATTAACGGCTGTTAACTCCTATTGGCTCACGTGAATTTCACTGATTTTGACTTCAAAGGTCCTGTTTAATGGTATCAAAAAATAAAAAAAAATATTTTTTTGGTACCATTAAAAAAATATTTTGACCAACTTTAGCCACAAACTATAAGAATTTTTTATATAAAAATAAAAATATTAAAAAAATTATTATAAAATATATAATAAATAGTTCTAAAATTATAATTATTTTTATTTCATATAATTTCTAGGATCTATTTTACTATTTTTGAAATTAAATTATTATTTAGTCTAAAAATTTATTAATATTTGAGCACAAACTATAAAAGATAAAATTTATTTTTTGAATAAAAGTATCAGATGATTTTTTTATTAAATAATAAATTAACTTTTAAATTAAAATTATTTCATTCGAGATAAATTATAGGAACTATTATTTTTCTTAAATTGAATTTTTATTTTATTTGAAAATATTTTAAGAAACTCTTACCACAAACTATAAAAAATAAAATTTTATTTCTTAAAAATAATAAAATAAATAAATTTTATTTTAATATAAATAATAAAGTTATTTATAACTTATAATTATATTTATTTTAGATAAATTCTAGCATATTTAATTATTTTTAAAAATTAAATTATTATTTATCTAAATATATTTTAATAAACTTTACCAAAAAAGGTAAGAAATAGTTTTTATTTTATTTCTACAATTTATCTAGAATGTAAATAATTATAATTTAAAATTTAATTTATTATTTAATAAAAAATTTATTTAATTCTTTTATTCAAAAAATAAATTTTACTTTTTATAGTTTGTGCTAAAATATTAATATATTTTTAGACCAAATAATAATTTAAATTCAAAAATAGTAAGATAGATCCTAGAAATTATCTGAAATAAAAATTATTATAATTTTAGAACTATTTATTATATATATTAAAATAATTTTTTTCTAATATTTTCATTTTTGTAAAAATTAAAAACAATTCTATAAGTTTGTGGCCAAAGTTGGTCAAAATAATTTTTGTGGTAAATTATATTTTGCCGTTTAAACTATGCTCATTTTTACACTTTGCCACTAAAACTTTTTTTGTATCAACTTACTATGTAATCGGCGAAATTTGCATTTTCCCAAATATGACCGTCTTTTTGTTAATTTTTCTATCAGAACAATATCACATGCTATGTATATTTGAAAAATATCACATCACATAACTATTTATATCACATGTGACTGCATGTGATTTTTTTGAGAAAAAATTCAGTTGAAAAATAGTTATAAACAGCAAGTGCAAAATTTTATAAAGTTGAGATGGTAAATTCACACTAAAATAATTTTAGATGTCAAAGTGTAAAAATGGTCATAGTTCGAATTGCAAAATGTAATTAACCTTACTTTTTGTTTCTTGTAATGGTACAAAAAAATACGTTTTTTTAAATTTTTGGTACCATTCAACAGGGCCTTTGAAATCAAAATCAGTCAAAGTCACGTGAGTCAATATGAGTTAGCGGCCACGTGCGAGGCACATGGCCTTGTTGTTAACTTGGGATAAAAAAAAATACGTATTTTTGAGTTTTATGGTATCAAAAGCGGCATGCCACAGTTGTGGTATAAAAAATAAAAATAACCTTTTTTTAACTAGACTAAAAAAAAAATTATCCAAAAATTGGAATATAGCGAATCTCAATAATAGAGAACTTACTGTGATCATGGCTTTGATCTGTGTCTTGCCAATTTCCGTCTTAACATCTTGTTTCTCACTCAACTCCATAAGCATTTGAAGAAAATCCAATTTCCCACCGTTCTTGTTGCCTCCTCCTCCGACCTTCGTGCGCTCGTTAATGATATCTTCGATAATCTCGTCGACCCTTTGCATAATGTTGCTTATTTCTTTCTCCACTCCTTGAATATCAAACCTGGCAAGAATCGGAAAATAATCCGACACGTTTGACTTTCCCAACAAATCAAAAGAACTTGCCACCAGCGACGAGAATGCTGCCCCAATCTTGTCCTTCTTCTCCCCTTCAATGGTGTTTCCCCACACCATGCTCATTATAGTATTCATACTAATCCCAAAAGCTAGTTCGCAGATTTTAACAGGGGTATTGATCTTGTTATAGATGTTTCTAATCGCTTTCCTTACCTCTTCTTTCCGAAGATGAAAAGTAGCATCAAGGCTGCTATTGCTCAGCATATCGTGTACAAAGAGTTTTCTCCTCGTGCGCCAGCTAGAGTTGTAAGGACAGAAGCCTATGTCATTTCCGTTGTAGCTGCAAATGGGTCCAGCAACAGTGCTCTCGCGGTTGGCGAAAATGGTGTCATGATCGCGAACAATCTCTTTTATGAGGGACGGTGAGCTGATCACGATGCAGAGTTTGGTCCCCAGCCAGATCTTGTAGATTGGACCATATTGGCGGGCCAGTTCAGTGAACTGAATATGCAAATCGGGGCGAAGGAAAGGGAAGTAGCCCAGAATTGGCAAGCCTCGCGGTCCCGGGGGCAAGGGGGGTGTTTTCTTGCCGGACTTGATAAACAGCATGAACAGGCACCAGAAGATAGGCAATGAAATTAGTATCAGAAGTGGTGCTGAAAGAAGTGAAGAATCACTTAGGGAAATCATGTTTTCTTCAGTAGACACCAATTTAGTTGATGTATATGATGTGTGCGCTAGTTTTGCATCAAGTTGGTCATATATATAGGGGGAATAGCAAAATTCACCAACTTGCAAATGAATACACCTCAATCGTTACGAACAAAAGGAAGAAAATTCATTTAAAAGCACTAAATCAGTTGACTTGCACTAGCATCTAATATCTAGCTAACATATATAAACATTATACACCACATAAAATATAAAATTTAATCATAATTAATTGTTATGGTTAATAATAAATAACAGTAAACAATTACTAATCACGGTCAAACAACACTTGTTGGCCGTTGTGGTTAAAACATATCTTGTCATGACTAAAAATTATGGCAATAATTTTTGCCATGACTCTTAGCTGTAACAAATAATTCTTAGTGGAAAAATTATTTTTTTTGTAATAATTTTATTTAACAATGATTAATAATAATTATCTATCATAATTTTTTGCCATAGCCATTAATATTCTAGTCAAAAATAATATTTTTTCTAATCTACCTTTAAAAACCCAAAACTTTATTTTCTTCCTCCAACTTGTTCAATTGTAGAATTATTAATTTAGATATGATGACTGTAGCCTTTGTTATATAGGTTGGGTGGTCCTCCCTAAAAAACAAAAAAATAAAGTAAAATAAGATTCTGCAACCACCATCTAATAGCTTAGGCTTAACATTTTAGGATAGGGTTTCCGTTTTATTTCTTTTTAATTTTCACAATTTCAATTATTCTTCATTGGAATTTACCTTTATTACTGAAAAACTGCGTGTGTATCTCATGTGACCTTTAAAAATTGGGATTGTTGTTCCTATTGGGTCATTTTTACTAATATTTTTGTCCTTTAACTTTCTTGATGAGTATATTAGTTCTGCATCTTTTTAATTTTACGATTCTAGTCCCCTTTTTCAACAGACTTCAGCCTTCATGCTGCTGGAGGCAAACTCCAGCGAGAAAAAAAAAGAATTGAAATTGAAAAATTTTAAAAATATACGACCAAAATACTACCATAAAAATTGAATGACGCTAAAGCCAAATAACCTAAATTACAAAATCAAAAATACATTAACCCAATAGCATAATGGTGGAACCTTCTTTTGGAATTTTCATTTGTCCAAAAATTTTCATAATGGTGCCAGAAAACAGTGGAACCTTCTTTTGGAATTTTCATAATTTTCATAATGGTGCCAGAAAACAAGTTGCACTCGTGATTTCAGACATATATATGTAATTGATTTTATTACGTATTGATATTGGAAAAAATTATCAAAGTTTTTCATCTTTATTTTAATAGTAACGACTCCTAATTAAGTTTCTGATAAGATTAGTTTGAACGTAATGTACTAGTTAAATTGAAAAATACATAAGAAATTTAATTAGTAAAACTCGATTAATTTATTGAACTGACAATTTTTTAGAAAAAAGTTTGTGTAAAAGCTCATCAAATGAAAGTTGAACGCAATTTTAAATGAATTAAAATATTTATTCCAATGTTTAGAATATAATTTTCATACATTTTTTTCTCTATTGGTTCTTCATGTTTAGTTTCTATATCAGATCTATGCTATTGTATAATTGATTAATAATAATTTATCATTTGAACAAAGTCAAAATTATCATGTTCAATTTTCACATATTAAAAGTTCGAATACCTTTCAATTTATTTTATTGATAGCAAGTTCATAAAGTATTCTTCATAAACTAATTTGGTGATATGTTTTGATAACATTATTATAAAAAAATATGTATAATTGCTTTACTTATTCACTAAAGAAAAAAAATCCATTTCTTGGTCGGAATTTGAGACGGATGTTGGTTGCTAATAAGATTTTCAATTGTATTTCCGATGATTTTGGAATGAAAAAAAAGATCGTCTGAAGAAGGAACTTTGAAAATATTTCTGATGGAATTTTTGACGATCTAGCATTTTGATTGGAATGTTCGTAACAGTTTTTTTATGGGACATTATACCACCGTAAAAAAGTTCTTCCGTATGACAAAACAATAATGTTTTATTTGGAACATAATTAGGTACAGAGTCCTTCAATAGAAGGCTCTGATACCATGTAGAAATTTCAAGTTCGAGGGAGAAGATAACATCTTCATTCTTAAAATAGTATGGTGAAAGATTAATAATCATTCATCATCAAGAAAATACAACAAGAAAGAATCTAACTAAACGATTGCTAACTAACCGAATCTATGAAATAACCCAAAATCCTAACAAATTATAGAAAAGGACAAAATAGCTAAACTGTACAGAAAAGGACAAAAATAGATCATAAGATCGCAAGTGATGATCTGGTGAGATGGCGATGACCTGGTGAGATAGCAACGCGACCTCGAGTTAGAACTAGCGACCTCGAGGTCTTGCATATGCTTCACAGGTCACAATTTTTGTCCTAAAATATTCTGATGTAATTTATAATGGCTATTGTCCCAAAATTAGTATAACACATCATGTATGTTTAGGACAATATTTTCGACCGTTATTGTGCCAAAGCCCATCCCAAATATTTATTATGTTAAAAATAATTATCTAATATTTTTATTTAATATTTGATGAAAAATAAATTTTTGGAGATCATAAATTCTACAACAAAATTATAATTAACTATCATAAAATATATACAATCATTTTACATAACACACAAATTAAAAATAAAATAAATCCTAATTTAATGGCTTTGGTTGCAGCTTGTCAGCCAGCTCAGGGTTTGCAACATCCTTGGTTGCCGCCTATGCTACTCCCTTAGGTGGGGTGTCAGTGGTCGACTTCACATTGAGGAATATCTACGGCATCCCCATCTTCTTGCATACGCACTCAAGATTAACATTATTTTATCGAGATTTAAATTGATGGCAGTGTTAGTTTGTGACGGGGCAATAATGGATGAAGACGGTTGAACATTTGTGGTCCAGGATCGAGTAACGTTTGACATCAACGCATCAGACCCCATGTCAAAAACTCATTCTCATTTCCTCACCTTATCTCACAGGTCGGCTATTACCTGTGGGCGACGTGCGGGCAACCGGGTTGATGTAGGCCAGCACGGGACGACATGCGGGCAACTTGGGTTGATGTAGGCCAGCATGGAGCGACGATGGAGCGAAACCTTAGGCGCGAGTAGAAGCCAATGTGCGGAATAGAGTGCTTTGATGCGGGAACAGAGTGCTCTATCCATGGAGATGTTGAAAAAGTGCACTCCTCGGCCCTTTCAGTGTTCTACTCTTGGGACAAGAGATTAATTTTTTAAGCCTATTATAAGAGAGACATGATACGGTGAGCATCAGCCGATCCTCCCCGTGCACGATGGCAGTAGCATGAGACGACGTCTGCAAAAAGTGAGCATATCTTGGGGGCATGATGGGGGCCTTCAAGAGCCGGCTCTAGGCAGCTCATGAGCGGAGCGCTAGAGTCCCCGAAGGGCTTGGAGACCTGACGAGCAGCGTAGGGCCAGGATGGCTTACGTTGGGCGCCAATTGTGCCGAGAGGCTCAGTGTGGTGTGCTAGGTTGCCTCGCGGGCTGCAAGTTATCTGAGGCAACGCCTCTCGAGCGATTGGGTGATCGAGGCAAGCATTTAAAGACCTCGTGATCCAACTCGTGGAATGCGCTATTGAGTTTTAGCCGCCCATGGGGGTCCATTGGCTAAGGATAGGCGGTCGTGGGACGACACCGTACTGTGGACTTATTGTGGAGCCAAAGCTGAAAAGTAAGAAGGCATGTCGGGCGTAGCCGTGCGAGAGAGCGGCAAGGTGTCGGCATATCGATTAGGCCTCGGACTTATGATGCTGTCCTACTCGGGCGAGACATGGAAGGCGGCCATGATGAGGGCGAGCGCTTAGGATGTACCGAGTGATGTGGGACGAGAGATGGGCGTTGCGGGCGCAAGCGTAGTGCCGTAATGCCGAGGCGGAGCGAGGATGCTCTTGCCATTGAGCAATGTGTCGACAGGTTCTGAAATTATGTGCGAGAAGCAAAGGCACGGATGCCGAGAGCCTCAGCACGCACATGGACTGTCGCGAAACTCTGATATGTGCGAAGGCCGGACGAAGGTGGGACGACACCTTTGGGGCCGCACAAGCAAAAAATATATGAGATTTACATTCCGCTGCATTGAAGACGAGCAGGCCTGTGACAAGTGGTATTAGAGCCTCGTTGCCTTCACGGGACGAGGTGCATTGCGAACTTGGAAGACGAGACCTTCCATTCGACCTTACATCTGAGGTAGAGGCAAGTTGGAATCAGTTGAGACGGTTAGTCGAGACAAGATTAGACCGGAGTGTGACGGGATGATTTTGGAGGACGTCTACCTCTGGGAGGGTGTTGGATAGAGTCCTATGTGAGCTTTTTGTGCTACTTTAGAGAGCAAGCGGCTAGGGTCCAACATCACTGTTGTTGGTTGGCAGGTGAGTGAGCGCCGCAGATGTATGGGCAAGCTGTCAACCGTGGTGCAGAATTTCTTTTCGGCAAATTGATATTCGGACTTCAGAATTCACTTGGCTTCCCTAAGTGAGAGGGGGACATGCCGATGAGTCAGATGGACTGCGAGAGCCATGTTTGTGAAGTAGAGGTAGCAACTATGTGTGCGGAAGGCCGCAAGTCAAGAGGCGGTCAGAGCGACAAGGCCGTTTTGGTGGGCGAGATACCACCTTGAGCTGAGAGGGGTAGACAAAGGGTCATCTTCTCAGGAGTATGAAGATCCTTCTTGCGAGGAGGATGTGCTGAATATTCATGAGCCGAAGCACAGTTGCACATGAGGTGCGTAGAATGAGCCACCCTTAGGGTTGCAATAAGTGGACGTTGAGACCCTTTACCATTGTGGACAGTTGTCAGTGCGAGCCGTGTGTGGTAGAGCAGAGTTAAGGGATGAAATGCTATTGTGGTAGATGAGGGTGCGTTACTGGAGACGACATGCTTCAAGAACCAAGGAGCATAAATATCCGTTATGTGAGAAAGACAACTTGTCCGGCGTTTGAGTGGGAGTAGCCCACTAAGCTGTGTGTTAAGTGCTCATCAGGAGCACGAGTTTGAGCACGATGGAGAACATTCCTCGACAGGATTTCTGACACCATAATATGGGCTCTTTGGTCAAAGACTTCCGAGAGGGGCTATCGTGTGGATATTCGATGGAAGCAGCAGGCTTCATCGATGCTGGGAGCAGCAGGCTCCATTGGCACCATGAGCGGTATGGTGTTGCCAGGCGGAATCTGAGTTTAACTTTCGCGCTGGGGAGTGGGAGACCCCAACCTTCTTAGTGCAGTCGAGACGGGATTTGAATATCACATTCTTGTTCGTGATCGGACCGATGCGAGACTGGCGTTTGGAGATGCTACCGGACGGGGATTCAAAGATCCTATCCTTGCAGTTGCGGTCAAGCGCTCGGGACGAGGCAATGAGATTATGTTTTGCGGTCAAGCTAGGAAAGCTTGGTCGTCAGCCAGATTTGGGACAGGAGGTCTTATTTCTGTGGTGGGTTGAGCGGCAACCCTTTTCGAAAGCTGTTCGGTTCACGAGTGGTGTTGTTCCGATAGTTGGGCAGGTGGCCCATGTTTTGCGGTCAAGTTAGGAAAACTTGGTCGTCTACCGGATTGAGGACAGTGACTCCTTTCGGTGCAGGTTTGAGTGATAACCCTTTTTGGTCCACGAGCGGCGTGATTCCGACAGTTGGGCAGGTGGCCCATTGTGTGTTTGCAAGTGTTTGAGTGTAGTTTACCGCAGAGGTGGATCCGTGTGTTGCCTAGGGCTGCAATACATCGAGTGGGGGAGAGAGTGTGAAGTGTGACACTGCCGAGACTCTACACTTCCGTAACACAGACTCCACACTTCCTTCATTCCAGATCAATTTGGGTGTATTGTGGCACTGTCTTGAGGAGCATTGGAGATTTGAAAGGCACACTTGACAAGACTTGGAGCACAGTTGAGAGAGTCTGGAAAAGAGTGTAGAGCCAGGCAAATACTTCCGACTACATTTGAAGCGAGTGTAGACGTAGTACACAGACTTCCATCTTGAGGTGATCAAGCGAGTGTATAAAGGCACTGTTTGTTTGCGAGCTATCCGACACCATAGGAAGAGAGTGCAGTGTAAGGCGCAGACTTCCGTTCATGTTTAGTGTTGATTGAGTGCATCAGAGACACTATGTTTTGTGGAGGAGCAGCTTAGCGTCGCTTTGAGAAAATTTCGTGTTGTGCTGGAGAGGCACTTCACGTTTGGAGCGCTCGAAAGAGCAGGAGGTCGGTCTGGTGTTGCGAGATACTTGGAGAGTATTGGGCACCGCATACACCTCAATCCTTTGTGTATGTGTTGACGAGGATATCAACAGATCGAGTGGGTGAGTTTCTCACAGGTCGGCTGTGACTTGTGGACGATGTGCGGGCGACTAGGGGATGTCGGCCAGCACGCAGTGGACGATGACTCGTGTTGTGCAGAAGAGGCACTTCACGACTGGTGCGCTCGAAAGAGCAGGTGGTCGGTCTGGTGTCGCGAAATACTTGGGGAGTATTGGGCACTGCATACACTTCAATCCTTCTGTATGTGTTGACGAGGACTTCAACAGATCGAGTGGGTGAGGATCTCACCGGTCGGCTATTACCTGTGGGCGACATGCGGGCAACCGGGTTGATGTAGGCTAGCACGGGACGATATGCGAGCAACTTGGGTTGCTGTAGGCCAGCATGGAGCAACGATGGAGCGCAACCTTAGGCACGAGTAGAAGCTAATGTGCGGAACAGAGTGCTTTGATGCGGGAACAGAGTGCTCTATCCTTGGAGATGCTGAAAAAGTGCACTTCTCGGCCCTTTCAGTGTTCTACTCATGGGACAAGAGATTATTTTCTTAAGCCTATTATAAGGGGGACATGATACGGTGAGCATCAGCCGGTCCTCCCCGTGCACGACAGCAGTAGCATGAGACGACGTCTGCATAAAGTGAGCATCTCTTGGGGGTATGATGGGAGCCTTCAAGAGCCGGCTCTAGGCAGCTCGTGAGCGGAGCGCTAGAGTCCCCGAAGGGCTTGGAGACCTGACGGGCAGCGTAGGGCCAGGATGGCCTACGTTTGGCGCTGATTGTGCTGAGAGGCTCCGTGTGGTGTGCTAGGTTGCCCCGCGGGCTACAAGTTATCTGAGGCAACGCCTGTCGAGCGATTGGGTGATCGAGGTAAGCATTCAAAGAACTCGTGATCCAACTCATGGAATGCGCTATTGAGTTCCAGCCGCCCATGGGGGTCCTTTGGCTAAGGATAGGAGGTCGTGGGACGACGCCGTACTGTGGGCTTATTGTGGAGCCAAAGCTGAAAGGCAAGAAGGCATGTCGGGCGTAGCCGTGCGGGAGAGCGGCAAATTGTCGATATATCGATTGGGCCTTGGACTTATGATGCTGTCCTACTCGGGCGAGACATGGAAGGCGGCCATGATGAGGGCGAGCGCCTAGGATGTACCGAGTGATGTGGGACGAGAGATGGGTGTTGCGGGCGCAAGCGTAGTGCCGTAATGCCGAGGCAGAGTGATGATGCTCCTTGCCATTGAACAATGTGTCGACAGGTTCTGAGATTATGTGCGAGAAGCAAAGGCACAGATGCCGAGAGCCTCAGTGAGCACATGGACTGTCGCGAAACTCTGATGTGTGCGAAGGCCGGACGAAGGTGGGACGACACCTTTGGGGCCACACAGGCCAAAAATATATGAGATTTATATTCCGCTGCATTGAAGACGAGCAGGCCTGTGACACCCTGGCAGCCTTAGCACAAAGCTGGTCCTCTTGGACAGTTGAAGCATTGTTAACTAATGAGGCCACCTCCCCTGGCACGAGCTAAAAGGCACTCTCCTCGAGCAGTTTATGATAAGTCTCGTAAAGTTAATTAAATATAATTTAATAGGGTATAAATCATATAATTTATTAGCAAATAACTAATAATTTTTTTTATTAAATAAGTAAAATTTAATTTAAAAAAAAATGCTGATGAACTCACCACGACCTCATGGCCCCACTTTTTGCTTTAGGTGTCGTCCGCTTTATTTTTGTAGTAGTTAGCAACTACCTCCATTCATTAAGGTGGACGGCCAAATTGAGTCTCTTGCATAGATATTTGAATAAGTACGACATTTGTGGATTTATAATATTAATAAAAATAATTAAAGTTGTAAAAATTAAAATTTACTTATGAGCTTCCTTTAATGCATACCAATCAAAGATGACCCTCGGTTGACGGTGCTGGCTGCTACAGGGTTTGCCACCCGATTGGCCTTATTCATAGCTAACTTTGTCTTGAACTCGTCAGTGTATTACACCTAGAGGGCATGCCAAATGTCGTCTCCTAACCATTTTGGCTGTGTACCCATATGTCTGCTTTCCGCGAGGTGCTAGGTGCTTGCTTAGCTGTTGAAGATATTCTGCAATGATTTGTTCGGGCAGTCTCCCCCAATATATGCATTGCAAGACAAGGGAGCATATAATTTATTAGTATGACAGAAAGAAATGTAATATCAAATTCTATTATTAAGAAATATAAAACCTACGTACCTTCAGCTCTTCGAACCAGAGATTTTTCTGGGATTTGGAGATCATTTGTCATAGTCCCATGATTCATTAAGTGGCCCGAAATCACGAAGCGGAGGCAGGAGTGGAAGTTTTGATCATAGATGTCGTTGGGAATATTTTTACTAGTATCAATTGATGGTATTTATTTATTTTAATAAAAAAGGAAGAAGAAGATTTAAGAACTTATTCGTCATTAACAAAGGTGATGAACCTACGGCGCCGCTTGAGGTGGTGTAGGTGGTTGTGATATGAATGATGAACTGCGGGAAGGTGCAAAGGATCCCCTAGCCTGCAAGGACCGAGCGTCACACTAGACATAGTGGGCAGATGGATCAGGAGGGCTTAGTCTCAATGCTTCTGAAGCATCGAAAGCATTAGGGCTAGGCGGTCGAACCACCTGTTTAGTAAACATGCAGCCATTATTACGCGCTTTAATCTTCTCGACTGGTAAAACTAAATTCCTTATCATCATTTTTGTGTTTTAGTAATTGGAGGGAAGAGTGTGATCCCAAGGTAATAGATCATTAGCCCACCAGGACACCTGATCGTAGCAGCTTACGGACATGTTGTGCTCTACTTTGATGTTCACCAGCCTCTCCATAGCTGCTAACTGGGATTGATTACACCTACTATACAAGGGCTAATCGACCGTGTGCACTATATAAAAAAATCGATCCATTTAGCCGAATACATCATAGTCGTACGAAATGGGGCCAACATCACCACAATAGATAGGAAAGGAGTTGTTGGCACCCTCTGCTTTAGGCTTAGGATGTACCGAGAAAAACTATGGTCCAACAGCATCATAATCATCCTCTAGTCCAAATTCATCTACACATAATCATCCTATTGGCATTGTCATGTCAAGTGCAACAGACGTCTCCACATGAATTGGTTCAGGCTGATCATCATAGTACTCCAACACTTGTGCCTCACCAGAGGCAGTCCAATTATAATATCCCTCCACAAAACCCTTCATACATATATCGTACATAACCTCATCCGTCTTCTTGAACTTACAATTCTTGCTCTTGCGACACGAACATCTAATTTAATCGTGGCTCATGTGCACATGTTGTTAGCTCAATTTATGAAATCATGAATACCATCCTCAAACTCTTTCAAGACTGCATATTCCCCCACAATTCATCTCTTACTTTCAATTCCTTAGTTGTCTCAATACTTTTACCTAATTATATAAAAATATATAATTAGACATATTAATTATAAGAACTTCAAAAATTACATATAAAATGTTCCAAATAAATTAAACATAATTAATTATATAAGACATTAAAAACAAGAACAACATGAGATATCTAAATTAAATGGTTACATTATTTATTACCTAATGATAATGATGCACCTCCTCTATCTTGATTTTTTTTCATAACAATATGATCAACGAAAATTTCTAGAATGTGCGAATTATATATATATATATATGATGTAATTAATATAAAAAAATTGAAGGTAGGTATATACATATATATATATATATATTCAGATTTAAGAGTTTAATTTTTAAGGTAGGATGCAAGAGAATGAGAACACAAATGAGAGGTGCACTCAAATTTATACTTTTATTTGTAACGGATTGTCCAATAGATTTAGGGACAAAATATAGCCATAATAATATCACAATTGATATATAGTTGTTAGATCATTTTTGGCCGTTTTGGATGATGTTGAGACGAATTCGTTAGTGTAGTTGACCAGAAACCTAATTAGTTGGTTGTTTTGTAAATCTATTGTTAATGATTTTGTTTGATGTGATGTTAAATATAATGAATATAATTTATTATTTAACCATATTTGTTATTTTATATTATATGTTATTACTGCATTTACGAACAAAACTTAAGACCCATTAAACTAATGAAGTTGGGTTGCACATTTTATGACAACTATCAGACTGGCTTTTGAGGATTGGTTTGAAATATTTCAAGTTGAGAATCCTCAAGAGTGGGTCATTGAGTAGTTTTATAGAGGCTTGTACTAAGTGATGAATTCGTGTGGTGAGTGTCGAGTTTCACCAACGACATACGTATGACATCTATGCATTGTAGAAGGTGCTTGATAAGTGGGTTGTCATGTTCACTAAATTGACTCACGGGTTAGCTGTGATAGTACCAAAGTTAATCCTCCGACCTGAGAACCATAGTAGCCTTGTGTATAGGGTGGTTGTATCTTGGTCCTGGTTGATGTAACCACATTACTTTGTTGTTGCTGAAAGTCCTGTATCAGTAAAGTTAACTATACATTGCATTTGGTGTGTTCCTAGAAGAAACCCATCACCCAACATAAGAAGATAGTGATCTCCTATGTTCTCTAGACTATGCTCATCTCTAGAAGTCTGTGCCCACAATTGTTAGTTAAATAGGAAAATAAGTTTTTCCATGTTGATTAACGAGAAATATAATTAAGAGTGGATACATAGTTATTAAAGTCAAGTATGAGAGCTGATATAAAATTCCATGCCCCTAGACATTAATTGGGAGATAGATTAATGGAAGGATCGTATCTTTAGATATCAATTTTACTTATTCTCTAGTGCCATCAACTGCTGCTAGATGGCCACCCTTGGTAACGGGTACTCTTGGGATTAATGAGTTAATCAAGAGTGATAAATTGAATATGATGCAATTAATTTAGAGCAAATTAGTTGTCAGATTAAATTATGTATATGATAAAAGTCCAAGTCTAGCAGAATATGGACCTATAAGGTCACAAAAAAACCACTATTGATATTGTGGGAATTAAATTGGAGAATTGATTTTGGATGAAAATTAATTATTAAATTAATTTCCAAAGAGAGAGGATTAATTTAACTGAGTTTAAATTAATTATTTGAATAATTAGATTATTATATTGAGGTCCTATGTAATACCAAACTCAAAGTGTTAATTAATTAGGTTAATTAAATATTTGTTTTTGGAGATTAATTAATCTTAGATCCAAGAAGTAAATAAAGATTTGATGAGGAGTTGAAATTAATTGATTAGATCAACTAATTACTAATCTAAAATCAAATTGTAGTCAAACCTCAAGGAACCATAAGGTCTATCATGCTTTAAAGGTCCTTGATTAGGGCTTTGCATCCTCATAAGTGTATCTCACCTACTAAACAAGTCACTCCTTCTATGTATATAAGAAGTGGTTGGCCATTCGCAAAGTTAAAAAAGGTGTTTGTATCTATATTTTCTCTCCTTCACTCTCTTTTATCTCTCTTCTTCCTTAAAGAGTTGTATCTCTTTCATCATTTTTTTATGAACTTGAAATTCATTCAAGGCTTTAGTAAGAAACCTAGAACAGTTTTTACTTTATTGAAGTATTGTTCTAGTATCACTCTCTTAAGTTTCTAGTAATTTTCAAACAGACACAAGTTTGTGCTTTGTGTGAACTTACTAAAGAGAGTATATCTTTTATCTTGTGTGGACAAAGTAAGAAATCATTATTGGAGGAGAGCTTTTGAAGTTAGGTAATTCTACTACTCTCAAAGAGGTATTTACCCTTTGACTTCCATCAACCAATTGGTGTTCAGGTGCACAAATAGCCCGATTGATATGGAATACGATCCCATTTTAATATTTAATCTTTCACTTGCATTTCTTATTTTACGTTTCAGGCTTATACCAATTTCTTTAGGATAATGTGACGACATATAGCCAGTATAATAGAATCGTTGACAGATAGCAGTGAGACCATTTTTGGACGAATTTTGCGATGGACTTGTGACAACATAATCTAATCGTTGGAGTTTGTGACCTTCATTTGACGTCTGAAATCCATCCCAGATATTATATTTTGGGATAGATTTTCCGAAGACAAGGTGTCAAAAATTCTTTTTGGTGCCTTACCGTGGCAAAAACATTATCAAGTGGTCACAAATTCCATCAGAAGACATACTGTTGAAAATTCCGTCCCAAGATTTAAAAAAAAAAATGACTAACTCTTCGATGATTAGCGACAGACATATTTTGATATCCTATACATAAAAAATAATGGGTATTTATCAGGTACGGCTACAAGTAAGATAATAACTGCCAATGTTTCGAAAATAAGACTGAAGCAAACATGACAAGTTATAGGATCGTTGATTCACTAGTTCCACCAGTTGGACTGGATTGAAAATATCGGCTAAACCAAACCATACTATATACATATTATATATATAGCATATTAATACATATTATATATTAATTAACTAAGTTAAAATAAAAAATATATTTAAATAAGAAAGTTTAAAAGATTTCAAAATAAATTTCATTCATTTAACAACAATAATTCTCAACAATGTTTAACAAAAAATACACAAAGTTAATTCAACAATTTATAAAATAAATACAATTTATCACAAAAATATATAAATGTTATAATTTATTTTCCATGATTTATATAAATAATTAATTAAAATTTTACTCTGCTAAAATTACCAATCAATTTTATCAAAAAACATAAATTATAATTTATATTAAAATTAAAAACGGCACAATTAATAATAGAAAACCAAATACTGGGCCTCATAAATAATCTTTTCATCTTCACCTTATGGGCCCAATCCCATCAAAAACCTTTTCATTTGCCCCATCCCCATCACACGTTTTTCCCTTTCTCCTCCCAATAGCTCCCCTCACAGTTACTCTGCCCTTTCAGTTCCTTAACCCATCAACTCGCTCAAAAACCTATCGTCAAGCACCACGTGTCCATCATCGAACATAGGTAGCCCCATCTCATTTCTTCTTATTTTTTATTTTTTATTTAAATGAGTTGACTGGTTCTAAACCTGGCCTGTTTTCGTCAGTTTTGACGAGTTTTTATCTTTTCATATCGGACCACTCCGATTTTTATACTCATATCCGGATAGGTCATAGGTCCAATTTTCGATCGAACGGGTCGGTCGGATTTGAGTTTGAAAACATTGATAACCTCTCATTGACAAGCCTATTTGACATCAATAATAATTTTTTATTTTCTTTACATTTTAGTAAAATTTGCCTTTATTTCTTTTGCCTAGAAAGAGATGGAAAATGAGCGAGCAAATGGGACGATATTTGGAGGCAATGAGGATCCCTTTCCCTTCTAAACTATTTATTTTTCCTCCTTTTCTCAAGCACGTGAACAATATATGTTTTTTTTTCTGTCCATTTTCATCTGTCAATGGAGATTATGTTTTTTGCCTATAGGTAAAAACAACAAGATGTGAACATGACTGACATTCTAAAAGCAGCAAGATGGAAACATGACTAACATTGCAGCTTTTTGGGATAATTTTACCTATTTTTACAAGATATTGGACTAAAACTAAAAATTCATAAAATGAGGGGTTAAGTTTGAAACGATCATATCTTGTGGGACCAAGTTTACAATTTTGCCAGTTTTCACACTGTACAACGGTTGGCCCCCCTAATAATAAATTTGAGCACACTCCATGTCCCAAAGGATTCAAACCAATATTTTCAGAGTCGGACCAGAGACCGAACCGATCAAATTACTGGGTCACTGGTACGATCGGTTGAATCGAATTAAAAAAAAAATTGACCTGGGGCCTATATATTTATATATATACAAAATATAGCAATATATTGTATATCAATTAGTTAAGCAAAAACATGAGGAAAATAAAGCCAAACTTAAACTGAAAAACATTCAATTCAACATAATAAGTGCATAAGCTCAAGTATTCAACATAAATCCTAATTAAATTGACAAATAATTAAATAAAAGTAGTCAAATCTACTACAATTTTGTAAAATCCAAACTAATTCGATTCCAATCATCTTTATTTTCATTATCACTATAATAAGTCCTTGTACTTTGACGACCAAATTGATTAAGACCACCCTCTGGAATTGGCTCAGCATCATTTATCTCATCTGAAAAAAATAATTATCAAAAGACATGAAGTTAAGACTTGAGATTTGAGGTTTTAGATGGAGATAGGAGAAAGCCCTAACTTTTCCCTTCTCTTTGAGACCGATTCCTTTATATATATTTTCTTTTGGCTTTTTCAGTTTTTATTTTTCTTCTTTTTTTTTAATTAGCAATTCGATCGGATCGGTCATCAAATCGGACCAGGTTTTGATCGATTTTGATCGGTTCACACTGGTTCGATGTGTTGCGATTTTGTATGTCCAACTCGGGCTGAAAGTATGGCAGGTTCCCGATTGAATTGGCTAATTCGGTCCGATTTTGAAATCATTGATTCAAACCTAACCACTTCAATACAACTGTGCATGCTGAAAATATATCTTTAATCCCACCAAATATCTTGACCAAAAATCAAATTCATAATATTGCATGGTTGATTTGTTCTTATTACAGTGGAAGAAATATGATATAATGATTAATTATTATAATTAAAAGTAAGAAAAAAAGACAACTACCAATTAACCATGACTGCAAGATGATTATTAATTAGCAATTCGGTCGGACCGATCACCGATCTGATCGGGTTTTGTTCAGTTTTGACCTGTTCGCACTGGTTCGATGTGTAGCGGTTTTGTAGATCCAACCCAGACCGGATGCATGGCCAGTTCCCGGCCGATTCGGTCCAATTTTCAAAACATTATCCAATTTTCAAATAATTAATTCAAACCTAACCACTTCAATACAACTATGCATGTTGAAATGTATCTTTAATCCCACCAAATATCTTGATCAAAAATCAAATTCATAATACTGCATGGTTTATTTGTTCTTATTACAGTAGAAGAAATATGATATAATAATTAATTGTTAAAGTTAAAAGTAAAAAAAAAAAAAAGTGACAACTATCAATTGACCATGATTGCACAATGATTATTAATTATTATTTTTGCAAATAAGAACAAAAATATGAGACATAGCTAAAAATCAAGCCAAATCCTTTAGGTATAGCCAAAACTATGCAAATGTCAATGAACTATAGTCAAAATTAAGTTCTCACAGTGGCTTGGTTAGATTATGCTAAATAGTATTGATTTGTCATAATCTTTCACTACAAGAAAAGGTGGCATTTGGCATGGATCAGCTGACCATTCCAAAGACCGTTCCGTATTGAAATGAGTATTGGAACACAATAGGAATTGAACTTGGTAGATGACTTCATGATTCCCATTTTTTATCAGTTACTTTTCTGGAACGGCCAAATCGTGCCAACATGTGTTCCAAAATAACAATTACAATATCCGCTCCCACAACTATTCCAATATAGTATCAGTAAATAGTTGGAACTCTGTTTGGAATACATTACGAGAATTAGGGATGATCTTGTATTGATCGTTCCTATATGTGAGACAATTGATGTCCAAAAAATGACAGTTAGTAAATGTATTCTAAACTGAGGTACAATTTAAAACAATTTTGAGTACGTACGGGAGAAATCATTCGTAATTATGAGTTTTATTTAAGATGGAATGTGTTACAATGACCGTCCCAATAATCGATACAAGTTGGAACAGTTTTGTTGTTTTACTAGTATTGTATTACTAAGACCGTTTCAAATAAAGTAAAACCGCTATAAATCAACGGTCAAAAAAATCGTTCTTAATTCCAGTCAAATGATCATTTCAAATTGTAAGATAACAATTACTTTTTAACGGTTAAATATGTGTTTCAGTATCCGTTCCAAAGCCCGTTCTAATTTTTTTTCTATATATGTATATGTTCCTCTCTTTTCATTTAATCTACTATCTTCTTCCATGCTTCTTATTTTCTCTCTATTTGTTCAATGTCTCTCGAATCTTTTTTATCTATCACATCCTACTAATTTTTTATATTCTTGTTCGTCAATCTCACTCAAATTTTCGTTGATATCTGAAGTTATTTTGATCAGGTAATAACTTTAACCCTTTATTTGTCAATTGATTATATTTGTTGTAACTTTATCAATTAAATTTAATGTTATACTAATATATATTCATACGTGTGTAGGACTCATCATCATGTTAAAACGGTTAAGGAGATGGATGTATGAGAAGAATGTGCCGAGTAGGGTGGGTCTAACTCCAGAGTTTGACGATGGTGATGCTACATTTACAGAATGGGCGAAGTTTTAACATGCATATATGGACGACGAGAAAATTAAGTTTCTTTGTCAGAAGTGCAAAACTAAAGTTCTCAAACCACAGATAAGTTAAATTTTGACTTGTATATGAAAGGTTTTATGCGGAAGTAATATAATTAGACTTCTCATGGCAAGGAGGGGGTGCAAGAGTATTTTGAGGTCGTCACTGCAGCCCCTTTGCAGGAGGAGCAAACTCCCATTTCTCATGAGGTGGAGGGTACCAGTACAAACTGGGGTGATGCAGCGCAGATAGATTGGGCATGGTTTTCTATGCCGCCGGGCCGATTTTTTGGTCTCCTAATTATAACTAGGATGGTGTGCCTCATGATGGTATAAGGTCGTGTCCTACTAATGTAGTGCCTACTGGGGCCCCCTATGATTATGTGTTTGGGCTGGAAGATCGGTTTCACAATGTAGTGCATGCTACTGAACAGCCATTTTGGAACAGTTACACCCAATCTCAATTGGCGACTATTGTTGAGTCAGTGCATATCAAGGTCGAGGGTCATATCTCTCAGCTTATATATGATCAAATATCCCAGTGGGTTGATCATATATTTCCCCGCGATCACACCCTCCATATGAAGTTGATAAGAGACTTGGGTTTAACTATTGAGAAGATTGATGCGTGTAAGAATGATTGCATGTTGTGCTGGAAGGACTACATTGATCTAGACTACTGCAAGTTTTGTGGAGAAGCTAGCTACGAACCAACCAGGGAGCGAAATCCTAACCAAAAGAAGACCCCGTATGCCATTCTTAGATACTTGCCAAGCAAATGACGTGGCATGCCAACCATCAGATGGAGGAGGGATCCATATGTCATCCGTCCGATGCAGAGGCATGGAGGCATTTTGACTGGACATATTTTGCAGCAGGGCCTCGTAATGTTAGATTGGATTTGTGTACAGATGGGTTCGCATTGCACGGGCAATACGGTCGTTCGTACTCATCTTAACCTGTTATACTTACACCATGCAACCTTTCACGAGAAATGTGCATGAGTTTAGAGTATATGTTCTTGAAGATGGTCCTTCCAATCTGAAACGTCTCATCGATGTTTATTTGGAGCTGTTGATCGAAGAATTGCAGAATTTGTGGCATGTGAGTGTACTGACGGACGACAGTGTGAAGAACGAGAAATTCCTAATGTACACTGCGTTGATGTGGACTATGAACAACCTACCCACTTATGAAATGGCGTCTGGATTGAGTTTCGCTGGTGTTATGGAGTGTCCAATTTGTATAGAAGACACACGTGCATTTTGCAGAACAGTAGAAAGGTGTGCTATAATGATTGGCACAGACAGTTCCTCCCCGCAGACCATCCATATCATAGGAACAAAAAGCATTCACTAAGAACCAAGTAGAAAGGAAGGTTGCATGGTCAAGATTGACAAGAGAACAGATCCACGATTGGGCTGAAGAGTTTAGTCCTGCGGTTGAAGTGTCATTGTCAATCCCAAATGGGTACAGTAGCGAGCATAAGTGGAGAAAAAAAAGTATATTTCTAGGAGCTCGAGTATTGGTCAGCGCATCTGATACCTTACAATCTTGATATCATGCATATTGAGAAGAATGTGTTTGACAATATATTTAATACTGTGATGGATATGAAGAAAAAAAACAAAAAGTAATCTGAATGCACAGATACCTGAAGATCATATGCACTCGACCGAAGCTTGAGGTGGACGAAAGGAGGCCGAACATGATGCCCAAAGCCGTATATACCTCGACCAAGGAGCAGAAGAGGAGGATATGTGAGTGGATTAGTCATCTGAATTTTCTGATGATTACGCATCTAATTTGGTCCGTTGTGTCGACATGAAGGAGTTGAGGCTACACGGTATGAAGAGTCATGATTGTCATGTATTCATGTAGACGTTGATCCCAATTGCCTTCTGCGGAATGCTCCCTAAGCTTATGTGGAGTGCATTGATAGAGGTCAGCCTTCTATTATAGATTCTATGTTCGACGATGCTCAATGTAACTAAGGTACAAGAATTGGAAGCTAGTGTCACCACCATCTTATGTAAACTCGAAAAAATATTTCCACCAGCTTTGTTCGACTCAATAGAGCACCTAATTGTTCACTTGAAATATGAAGCGCGTGTGTGAGAGCCTGTGCAATGCAGGTGGATGTATCCATTTGAAAGGTAAGTACACGAATTATTCTAGTTTCTTGAAATAGTTCTAGTGTCATTTGGTTTCTAATAAATATTCAGTTATTAGATTTCTTCGAGACTTGAAAATGAAGCTGAAAAATAAAGCACACGTCGAGGTGTCAATTGAGAGGCTTACCTTGTAGAAAAAATCGGTCTATTCACTTCTTACTACATTGAGCTGCAGATTTTTTGCAAAAGGAACAGGCCATGCAGAAATGACGACCTCTGTATGAACAACATTCTTATCCAACGGTCTACCTTCAACTATCCTGACCAAAGTACTGTTGCATCAAAGAAGAAATGGCTTAGTAGATCAGAACGCCACAATAAATTGACCGTTCCTAGAGGAGTTTCAAACAATTTTCAATTGGCGCCATATGGAAAGTGGAGGAAAATTCTATTTTAGGAACAACCATTGAATATTAGACCGTTCCTAAATTATATTTAAAGTAAATCGTTGCCTAAAAGTATAAAGAAATCATTCCCTACATGAATATTAATAAAATTATTCCTCAAATTGAAACAAAACCGTTCCTAGAAGGCACCAATTATTCCCAATTCAATTTCAGCTTAAGATATCTCTACATCAGCGAACCCACTTAATTTCAAACTTAAACGTATATAAATACTATACATTTGTGAATATATATAGCGGCCTGATGTAAAATCACATGGTTTTATTGACAGTTGCACATTTTCGGCCTTGTTGATTGTGAATCATATGTGATAACTCAGTATCCATAAAACAAAAAGTTCCAAAATTTCATCGAATATAATATTTTGTCCATTTAATTATATCCAATATTCTGATTAGGCGATGCAATATAACAATAGAAGATGCTATTGGCATTTACGTAAAACTAACAATCATGTAATTTTTGTGTTTTTTTTTCATTAACATTATTATTTACACAATAGCTAATTTTTTCAATGACATTATTATTAATGTCAATAATCACACAATTAGATCAATATTCTCAATAATAATATTATTCACATAATAATGTCAATAATCACAAAATTAGACCCGTATTCCCAATAATAATATTATTTACATAATAATGTCAACAATAACAAAATTAGGCTAATATTCTCTTTGGACTTTTGGAAAAATAATTTAGGGAGGTATTACATAGAAAAATAAAAATTAAATTGCTATGAGTAATTAATAGAAAAACATATTTTTCTTACAATCAAGCAAGTTTAGTTTATTGTGTATGATGAACAATTACATGACTCAGTGTACACATTATTGAAATAAACATTCAAATTTTCAATTAATAGTCCATATTCTAATAATATAGATGACAAATAATTGTATCTTTTTAATATTTGGTAACAAAAATTATCTTCAATCGATTAAACTTGTTTTAGAAGTATTTTTTTTTCCAAACACCACTCAATTAACTTTTTAATATATTTTTTACTATTTTTAACAAACACTATCCATTTTTTATTCTGCTATAACTTTTAATTTCTGTTTTTTTTTTAACAAAAATCACTTTTCTTAATATAAAAATTTTCATAAACACTCTCACAAAACCTCGTCAACTCAAGATTTTGATAGGTCATGATATTATATAAAAGAACTGCAATACTGACCAATTTTCACAAAAAATTGTTGCTATCATATGAATGACCAAACCTTTTTGTTTTTTTTTTTTTTTGTTTTGTTTTTTACAAATTTTGCTGTTATCAATGACTCCAAGACTGCTGAGATCAAAGGTTGTTAAAGATGTCTCTACTATATTATTAGAATTAGGATCAAATATATTTTTTTCAATAACTATTCATTTAGCGTTTTTATTTTTTAACTTTTTAGAATAGTATTTGCGTCTTGCATTTGTTCAATTTTCATAATTTCCATCACTTTTTTGCCAGTATTTACCTTCACTATTAAAATATTAAGATTAAATTATTTTTTGTGCGTAACAATTTAAATTTTTAGATAAGATAATCTTTTATTAATATCTTTGTTGTTACAAGTCTTTTGTTTACATAACCCAGTGCGAGTCAGACAAAAACATCTCTATAGTAAAAATAATATAAGCATGATGTAGTGATCGTGAACATTAATTATGTCAATTTTTAACAAATAAATGATGTTTGTCACTTGCGGACAAAAGCAATGCGGACTGCTGCTAACGTAAACAAATATCAATAAATCTTAATAGAATTATCTTGGCTATTATTTTTCTGATGATGATTAGATCACAATTAGATAACAACAATTATAATTTTTGAAAAAAATGCAAACAACCCCCTTGTGATATCGCAAATGAGCAAATTACTCCCTTATGAAAAAATTAATAGCGATTTACCCCCCTGTATTTTATAAAATACATCAATTTACCCCCCTATGATTTTTAAAATGAAGCAATTTACCTCCCTATATAAAGAGGTAAATTGCTTCATTTTAAAAAGTACAATGAAATAAATTGTTATATTTTTTCATATCCTCATGTATTTATTTTTAATATCACAGGGATAAATTGCTATTCAACCCTATAATTTTTTATACAAGAAGTATATCGTTATCTGAATCATGAGAGAGTTTTGAGGTGAAGTTGCAACAGAGGATGATTTGAGTGAGAATGAATTCGATTTCCGGGTGGAGTAGTGCAGATAGGTAGGTATGTGAAAAGGAGGGGAAAATGTCAAAGTTAAACCAATTTCGGTGCTAAATTGATTTGAAATATTGGAATAGTTGTTGATGAATGATTAGGGGTAGGGAGGGAGGGGGTGCGGGCATTTCTTGTTTGGTCAATTGGAATTAGCAAAACTCAAATCACTGGAATTGATTATTGGGGAATGTGCTTCACGATACATTCATCTAACGTTATTCACATGAATGTAAATTCACGTGCAAGGATCAATCTCTTCCAATCAATTAATGATCATCCTCGGACCAAAACTCTATGGTGAAATCAAGACAAGACCACACCATAATGTATGTATGAATTCATTATTTTTCTTCAAAATCAAATCGAATTTTGGTTGTAAAACTATTGAAAAGATATATGTAATGATGAGTGAGGCATGTGATGTTAGTGTTGTTGGTGAACTTGGCCACAAAATTCCACTCTTCCCCAAATTTCATCAAACTTGGCCACAATTTGTTGTTATTTTTTGCATTGTTATTTCAATTATTTCTATGGATTTAATATCTCAATTTCCGCAGTAAAAATTAAAATAAAAAATATTATAATTATTTTTTGAAAAATAATCATATTTTTTAAATAAACATACATATGAGATGTTATGCATATTTAAAAGTTAAAAAGTTGTTAGTCAATATCTTTTTTTATAACTTAATCTTTCAATTGATCACTATACTCTGTAGCGAACTGTAGGTTCTACTGGATGCCAGCGACCCAATGACCTATTTATCCTTGGTGTTTTTTTTTTTACGTTCTTGCTTTTGTAGTTAGGCAGTCTGTTACATTCTTGTTATAGTTAGTTAGTTAGTTTGTTTTACAGTTATCCACGTAGGCAGGTTGTTAGAGTAGTTAGTTTCTCCCTTTTTCCTTGTTCTATATATATTGATCATTCACTGTATATTACAATCGATTTTTGAGAGAAATACGACTATTTCTTCCTCTAGAATACCCTTCCATGACTGCACTATTGTGGCCTTACTTTACATTTCTACATAGTATCAAAGCCTTCGTTAGGATCGCCGATTTTCAGCATCCAAGTACGCTGTCGATAATGGCGGACATGTCGGCATTGGCATAAATGCAAGGAAACACTCTACCGGAGCGACTGCAGCTTCATGGGTCTGACCATCCTGGGATGGTGTTGGTAAGTGCCCCACTTACTGAAAAGAACTATCTGAATTGGAGTTTTGGAATTAAGCTAGCTTTCCGTGCAAAGATGAAGTTGTGGTTCATTGATGGAACCTCTGTCAAACCGGATACCAGTGATCCACATTTCGAGCAGTGGATTAGGGCGGACAGCATGGTGACCACTTGAATACTCAATTCCATCTCCAAGGATATCGTGGAGGAGTTTATGTACACAAAATCCTCTAGAATTCTTTGGTTGGATCTGGAGCAACGATACGGAGAATGTAACGGGCCACAATTTTATCAACTACAGAGACATATATGTTCTATGACACAAGGGAATTAATCACTGTCAACATACTTTACGAGTATGAAGCGATTGCAGGATGAAATGGGAGAGTTAAAACCGTTACCACAGTGCACTTGCAATAGGTGCACCTATAGTGCCTGGGGAGCAGTAGCGGAGACAGCAACTTTTACACAGTTCATGCAGTTCCTTATGGGACTCAACGAAGTATATGATGGCGTGAAACACCAGTTGCTAGTCATAGATCCAATGCCGTCTATCAACAAAGCTTATTCCATGATATAGAGTGTGCAAAAACATAAACGAGCCCAGATGGAATTGGCAGACAGCGTGGAGAATGGGGCACTATCTGTAAAAGGAGGCTTGCGATATGAAAAGGAAAGATTTATCCCAGATAAACGCATCCAACAGTGTAAGCATTATGATAAAATAGGGCACAACAAAGATACCTGCTTCAAACATCATGGCACTCTTAAGTGGTATAAAGAGCTGGTGGATAAAAGGAAACGGGACTCAAGTGTAGCACGTGGGTTCGCTGTGGAGGTAGCAACCCCGAAGGAGACTCAATCGCGACCTGACATGAAGGAGGAGCTACTGTAGGAGCTGCTTAAACTTATGCGAGCTCGAATTCAACCTGGTGAGCAGGGAGGCTCAGCTCACATCGATGACTTTATAGGTATAGACACTGCCCTTACGAGCTCTGGAGCTAACCTTTTATCTTCTTGGATCGTAGATACGGGGGCAACGAATCATATGTGTGGTAATTCCTATCATCTTAAAAACCTGACCCCTCTATCTTGTCCAACCCAAATACACCTCCCTGATGGATCCACCAAACCGAGACCATCACTTTAAACAAAAACTTCACCCGCACTGATGTATTGCTAGTGCCTTTCTTCAAGTTCAATCTACTCAGTCCCTAAAATCTGTTCCTCATTACCCATTGAGGTCGTGTTTCATGCTTTTTGTTGTGTATTTCAGGACCAGAGGACTAAGGAGACCATTGTGGTGGAAAATCGAATTGGGAGCTTTATACTATGTAGATGATTCATCCTTTCATTCCCTTGTCATTAATTCATGTCTTTCATCGCAACCTTGTAACACATCACTATGGCACAGGAGACTAGGTCATCCGTCCTCTAATGTACTCAAGTGTATCCCGTTTATCAAAAATAATCAAAAATAACATTTTTTCAGAAGATGAATATTGTGATGTATGTCCCATAGCAAAGCAGCATCGTCTGCCTTTCGCTCCTAGCACTACTCTCTCCACTAGTATTTTTTAACTTTTACATACAGATTTGTGGGGACCTTATTCCCTTAGTTCGCTGACTGGGCGCTACTATTTCCTTACAATCGTAGATGATTTTAGTCGTGCGACATGGACCTTTCTATTCAATATAAAACCCAGGTTCCTCAAATATTAACCAATTTTCTGAATATGATCAAAGTTCACTTTCAAGCCACAGTTAAATACATTCATTCAGATAATTGATCTGAATTTACTAACGAGCAATATAGCTCGCTTTTCCACTCCTTTGGGATAATCCACCAGACCTCATGTTCTTATACCCCTCAGCAAAACGGGGTCGCAGAACGAAAACACAAACACATCTTAGAAATGGCCAGGGGTTTATTTTTCAATCACATTTACCCACTCAATTTTTGGGAAAAATCATTCTTACAGCCACATTTCTCATAAATAGATTACCCACTTCTCTCCTTGACTGGAAAAGCCCATATGAAGTTCTCTACCACATACCACCTGACCTCATGCAGCTAAGCACATTTGGCTGATGTGCTTTGCTGCTAATCCCTTGCCTCATAAAAGAAAATTCAACAAAAGAGCCTCCAAGTGCATCTTTCTTGGTTGCTGCTAGAAAAAGAAGGTTTATAAGGTTTATGATCTTGCCTCTCATGTCCTATTTACCTTTAGGGACGTTGTCTTCTATGAGTACTCTTTTCCTTATCACGATCTCACCTCGCCTTTGGTACCTTTTGCCTTGCCGCTTTCTATTGATGATCTGGATCCTCTTGCCCCTATCAACGACCCTGTCTGTCCTCCTGCTACGATCACTCCTTCCTCTGATCCTCCTATGTCACCCCTGTCCCACTTCGTCATTCACAACGACCTCACATTAGGCCTTCCTGATTGTCAGATCATGACTGCCATTGCATCCCATCATCCTCTTCTTGCATCTCTGCATCTTACACTACTGCACATTCTAGTTTTATTGCCCACTTATCTACTTTGCAGGAGCCTAAAATCTATCTGTAGGCTTACAAGGATAGGAATTAGATAGAGGCTATCTCTAAAGAACTAGATGCACTTGTAGAGAATAAAACTTGGATTCTCACCTCTCTGCCACCAAAGAAACGTACAATTGGCTCTCATTGGGTCTACAAGTTGAAACTCTATCCTAAAGGGTCCATTGATCGCTATAAAGCTCGTTTGGTGGCAAAGGGCTATAATCAGATCGAGGGTGTCGATTACTTTGACTCCTTTCCTCCAGTTGCTAAGGCTACTATTGTCCGTATCTTTCTCGCGTTGGCAGCCTCCAACTCTTGGCCCCTATTAAAACTTGACATTTACAATGTCTTCCTCCACGGTTTTCTAGAGGAAGATGTTTATATGGATCCCCCTGAAGGCCTTCTTGGCGTTCCCGCTGGGCAAGTCTGCAAACTTCAGAGATCGCTATGGGCTCAAACAGGCCTCTAGATAGTGGAATTTGGAGCTCACTACCCAACTGCTTGCTTTTGGGTTCCATCAGTCCAGCCATGAACACTGTCCCTTTATTAAGCGCACTTCCAGGGACTTTACTGCCTTGTTGGTTTATGTCGACGACATCCTCCTCACTAGGTCGTCTTTCTCTGCTCTGGACTTTGTCAAGTCCTATATTGATCATTTGTCCACCATCAAAGATCTTGGCACAGTTAAGTACTTTCTTGGGCTCGAACTCGCCCGTTCCTATCATGGTTTACAAGTCACCCAACGAAAATACTTGCAGGATATTCTGGCTGACACCTCGATGCTTGATGCCAAACCTGCCTCTACCCCGTTGCCACCAGGTCTCAAGTTAGTGCCGGATGATGGTTCTCTACTCCCTGATCCAGATCGCTTTCGGTGTCTCGTTGGTCCCCTTTTTTATTTCGGTTTTACTCGTCCAGACATTTCCTTTGTTGTCCAACAACCCAGTCAATTCATCCAAGCACCTCGCTCTTCTCACTGGGATGATGCCCTTCACGTCCTTCGTTATTTGAAGGGATCGTCATCCACTGGTATGTTCTTTTCCTCTACTAGTTCCTCAACTCTCAGTGCCTACTCTGATGCATCTTGGGCCTTTTGCCCTGACTCTCGCCGTTCCATTACTGGGTTCTGTGTTTTCCTTGGGTTATCCCTTATCTCCTAGAAGATCAAAAAGCAAGCCACTGTCTCCAGATCATTTGCTGAGACCAAGTATCGGAGCATTGCCTCTATTGTTTGCGAGCTCCTCTGGATCTCCTATGTGCTACACGACCTCCATGTTTTCGTTCCACTACCTATCTCTTTCTAGTGCGACAACAACGCTGCCCTCCACATCACCTCCAATCCCGTCTTTCACGAACGCACCAAGCACCTCGACATTGATTGCCATATTGTTCGCTATCAGTTTAAGCTCGAATTCATCTCCCTCTCTCACATTCGTGGTTCTAATCAGGTCACTGACCTCTTCACCAAATCTCTTCCTGCAGCTAATTTCGGCCATTTTCTTTGCAAGATGGGCCTTGTTTCCTCGGCTCCATCTTGAGGGGGCCCTGTAGCGAGTTGTAGGTTCTACTGGATGCAAGCGACCTCCACACAATGACGACCTCCACACACAGCGACCTCCACACCAGCGACCCAACGACCCATTTATCCTTAGTGTTTTTTTTTTTACATTCTTGTTTCTGTAGTTATTCAGTCTGTTACATTCTTTTTATAGCTAGTCAATTAGTTTGTTTCGCAGTTATCCACGTAGGCAGGTTGTTAGAGTATTTAGTTTCTCCCTTTTTGCTTGTTGTATATCTACCGATCATTCACTGTATATTACAACCTATTTTTGAGAGAAACTACGACTATTTCTTCTCCAGAATACCCTTCCATGGCTGCACTATTGTGGTTCTTACTTTACATTTCTCCATACTCACAAGTAGACATGAATTCAGTGTTTTACTACTCCCAATTTCATAAATCTTTATTTAAATTATATTTTGATAATTCAAATAAAACTATAACATATAAAAGATTCTTATCATAAAGAAAATAATTAATCTAATTTCTTATACTATTCGTTTAAAAAAAATTCATTGGTCTGAAGAAAAAGGAATAACATAGCATAGAATGAGCACTAAAAGTGTTGACAATGGGCCTGATTGCTTTATTGCAGCATATATTGTGGTCTTCACCCCAAACAAATAAACAAAGTTGAGAGGTGCGCCGCTGTCTAATTGATGATTCGTTTCGTAGTCGTCTCGTTGTGGCCCGTCGGGTTTTCTGCTGTCGGAATTCTCTAATAAATGTTTAGGTCACGAGCGGGCAATGCACGGCATCATCTAAGAATATAAAAGATAGTTAAGATTCTACAATGTATAATTAATTGAGTACAACAATAATTATATGTTGAATATAATTTCATACTCAATTAATAATTTAGATGTTATTTCCATAATGAACTTATAATATATAATGGAAAATCAGATTTATAAATTCAAAATTTTGAATAGTTTATTAATATTTCGTACACATATATAAAGTATATGTTCATATGCTATATACTATTTAATCTTTTGAAATTAAAATTTAAAACAGTGTAATTAAAAGAACTGGGCATATAGAATTATTAGTTCAAAACACACAATAAACTACTAAAAGATTAAATGATTGAAATTTAAAAATAATATATATATATATAAACTATTAAAATTCTCTAAAAAAACATAGTCTATAAAAATCCTCAAAAGAGGATTACTGATTAATATGGGTGTATATATACACTTACCACTTCGAAAAACTGGAATTGGAAAAAGAATAAAGCATGAGCAGAAAATTAAATAAAATTGTAAATTTTACTTGCATTAAATAAAATTATAAAAAACATAACATAAGTACAATTTAATGGAGGAACAAACAATTGTTTTATGATTCCCACTAATTGGGTATTATTTTAATAATTCTTTTAAAATACTTATATATAAACTTATAAGTTATGCTATATAAATTGTGAAAATAAAAATGAGATCAAGAAGAATGAAAAATTAAAAAATGCAAACTCTATTTAAAATTATATCTTTCTACGTAATATTTCAATAGTTGGGAACAAGCAATATTTAATTTGGCAAAAAATTCATCTGTATTTATCTTTCTAAAATTTTTATTGGGGTTTGATGTACATAAATTAACAATTTATGATTTATTATTTTAGAGAAGAGTTACTTCATGCACGAATTCAATTCAAAACGAGATTGAAATGGATTATTGAATGCAAGTTAAAAGAGCATAGTTTTCATGTTTTATAATATAGTATTTATACTTTTCTACATGAGATGCATGTACATGGTTATGAGAAAGATTTTGAATTTTTTCAAATTAATTCTATAATTTAAACTTTAAAATAACTTAAATAACTTATTACATCATTATTGAAGACACCTCGAAGTGCGAGTGGATCGGCATGTGAATGCGCAAGCGGAAGCGGTAATAATAAAATACGTAAATTAAAAACGAAACGTAATAAAACCATAACCCCAGGAGGTGTACCCTTGGAGTTCCTATGCATTCGATGTAGTTAACAATAAATGATAATAAAATTAACGGGATTAATGGTTGAATGAAATACGAGAGGTACATAAATCATAAATCAGAAATTACCTTTTGATTTGATTTACGTCAAACCTCTTTCATTTGATCCGTTCTCGCAAGGTTTCAACGTAGAAACCCTCTAAAGTTGCGTCCACACCACACCAGAGTTTAGGATCCATCAATCCTCTTTGTTAGAAGAAAATTAGGGAGAAAATACACAACAAGTGTATATACAAGAGAGGGGCGGTCGAATGGAGTAAGGTGTATAGAAAATTATTTTCTTGCTTTTATGTATCCATTCATTAGTTATTCCAAATAACTAATATACATATGTATAGTTTGAATGGATGCATTAAAATATGTCTAGGTTCATTTTAACCATCCATAAGGTAATAAAATCATTTATTCCAAATAAAGAAGGATTACCATGGTACTTTTCAAAAGTGGATTTGTTAGTCAATAATTTTTTTTTAATTATTTTTACCAATTTAATTAATGGGCTTGGGCCGATTTTAATTAATTAAAATTCAAGGCCCAGTCAATCTTAATTAAATTTAATTTAAGTAAAACTCACTTAATTAAGTCCAACATATATTTAATCCAATTAAATATATGAGCCCAATAAGTCTTTATTACTTAATAAGTCCAACTTATTAAATAACATGGGCAAGCCCAATATAAATTGATCCTATTAATTTATCATTGGGTTTATCCATCCAATAAATCCCTCTCATTATTAAGTAATCCAATTACTTATGAAATTAATTCCAATTAATTTCCCGTCCCTTCTCGATGATTTGTATGTGACTCTTTAGATTTACCTTTCAGGTAGACTTGGGTTAGTGTCAAGCACTATTATTAATCAAATTTAATTTAGTTAATAATTCTTGATCAATTGACCAAGAAAATCCATCACCATGGGTGCTTGTCTAGCAACGGTCCATGGCACTAGAGACAAGGCGAATTTTCATGTGAACTTTTAGGCTCCCGAGTCCTTACGAGTATGGTCCTTCCGTCTACCGTCTCCCGACTTTAGTCTAGGGCATGGAATTGGGTGTTGGTGCCCATTCTGGACTAGGCGTCTATGCTTAATACTTGAGACCGTGCTACGTCAAATTACTCGACATAAGAACCTCTTTTTCCTATTCGACCAATTACTTTAGCCACAATTTTATAAAGTGTTAACACATCTCCAAGTGCATAGGAGATACCTCTGTCACATTTTGACAAGGGACAGATCCTCTTCTTGGAACCCACTGTCCTCGCTACATACTTTGACTGCACTAGACAAGGCTTATGATGACCATGTCTGAGATACGATCACCTCTCGTATAAATCTAAGATACAGTTATTGCATGCACGTGACTACCGTGATTCCTCAAATATGAGGACTACTCCCGTATTATCGAAACCGGGGACTAAAGTCATACTGACCAAGCCTTCAAGACTTCTATATGACAATCCCCGCGAGTCAGTTCAGTCGATTCGATACTTAGCCAATCGACCCATTAAAATTGCATAGACATCCCACGCTTGTCACCGATGAAACATGGCATTCATCAAATGAATGCGACTTTTAATACAAGTCTCATTAGGACTCTCGATGCCAAACTTGAGGTCCTTGACTTGGAACATTTCAAACCCAACCCTAAACAGTTGATTTCATGACCGCCACCAATGCGCAGTCCAACTGTTGCACGATTATGAAAATGGTCTGTGGGCATCTGTTGTGACGTCCAAGCAGTGCTTGACGTAATTTGGTGAGCATAATAGATGCGTGTGCCGAAAACGAATACTTACCATATTGGTTGGGACATCGCTTAAATTAAGATTGTTTGAATAGTTCTTTAATTGTCAATCTAATTAGTTTTTGATCACCTATTTCAACAATTATACCGTGTTGTTTCCTCGGACAAACAGAAAACATCTTTTTGTCTGTCATAATCCTTAATATTAATCTCTTTTTTATGATAACTGTCAGACATCAATGTAATTCTTGTACAGCAAAATGAGTTTAATGAAAGATAAAATAGATAAATATAAATTTAAATAAGAATTGATCTCATAACTTCGTTATCATAAATACTTAATTTTGTGTCCAATTTAACTGAATGTAAATGTAATCTCCCTCTATTACACCATGTACATTAGTATTTTTTAAATTTTAAACTTCTTAAAATAATAAACTATTTAAAATCTTTTTTATACTTTTCTAGAAAAAATCAAGAAAAATACGCATATATAAACAACGTCTAAAATAACCTATTTAAAAAAAAAAAAGAGAGAGAGAGAGATAATTACACTCTCCTCCTTTAAGATTTGGTGTAATTATACGTAAACCCTCTGTCATTTTGAAATGAACTTTGCTTTCGTCTAACAAATAAGTCTCCCCATTAGTCAAAATTCATCGAAATTGATGTTATTAACAAAAAAAATAGAAAAAAGTTTTCTATTTACCCTAATCGACTTATTACGGACTTATTACAGGTTGAATAAATCTCTTTATGACCAAATAAACCGCATACGTCTTCACATTTTAATGCATGTGAGAAGGTATATCTTAACCGTTATAAAGGCAGTTTAGTTCGAAAAATATTATTTGATCTGCAATAAATCAGTAATAAGTCAATCGAGTTTGTTAATATCAGCAAATTTAATAATTTTCACTAATAAAATGACTTATTTGTTAGCTTTCATCTCAAAAGTGCTAAGATGTAATTTTTCAAATCCAAAAAAATTACGTATAATTACACCAAATCTCAAGAAAAGAAAGTGTAATTTTCCTTAAAAAATCTATATAAGTAAAGATTAATATTAAACACACAAGACGCATCATAAAACTAAAGGTAAGATACACTTTGCGCCCCTGCATTATTTGTCATGTAACAATTACCCCCCTAAACTAACAAATATAACACCTACCCCTAAAACTTTTAGATATATTGGCCATATTATATATATATATATATATATTTCGTTCCAAAAAAAAAATTTCTAATAATTTTGCATTTTAAGTTTAATTAAAAAAATTTTAATTGGAAAAAATGTCTTTTATTTATAATAAAGTGAGTGAGTTAAATAATTTAATTTTTTCTACAGGCTCAAAATTAACTAATAAATGAGCACAATAAATACACAAAAATATTTTATGAAAAAATTTTATTGATTTGGTGATAAATTAAGTTATTAACTATCTATTCTATTAGCTAAAAATAAATAATTACATATCGATTTTTTTAACATATTTTCTCTAAAAAATATGATAAAATATATTTATTCATTGGTTCTAAAAATATTTACTTTTAAGTAAAGCATATATATTTGTTACTTTCTTTTAAGAAGCATGTATGAGTTATTGATTATATTATATTTATTATGTATCTACTATATATTTATATGTTATACTTCACTTTTAACGGAAGTCATTCACTTACTAGAAAATTAATTAAAAAATAATTTGATACTGATTCAATGTACAAAATACTAAAATATATCAAAATAAGAAGCATTTTTATCCAATCAAATAGTAAATATTATATTTATTAATTTAAAAAAATAAATATTGTATAACGAATAAAATCAGGAGAGTTAAAGTGTATTTTACTCTAAAACTAAGAATATTAAAAAAATAAAGTATATTACGAAAATACGAAATTTTGTAGACAAATGAAGCTCGAAAAGAAATTTATATACAGGTCTAGAAGCTTTAATAATATTTAAAATTGTTTTTAAAATGATTTTGAGAACTTGTCACAATAATTAACCTTCACCCTCCATTTCAAAGCCAACATATAATATTGGGATAAAATTTATTTTTAATAATTAAGAATCGTTATCAATATTTTCATCAAATTCTTTTTCATTAAAACCTTTACTTATTTAACACTTATAGAAAATAAATCGATATTAAAAATAAAAAAATAAAAACTATGCACCAAAACATACCTTTTACCAGTCTATATCCAAAATTATCAAGGAGGAGGAATTCAATACCAAGTAAAGCTGGCTGGGGGAAGCACATGTTTCTACTTATATATGACTTTTAAATGCAAACAAGTTGCATACTTCTATATCTACACATTACCAACATTTCTAGGCACTGTAGCCTCTATTCAAAGGACTCCACCCAGCAAAGTCATGCCCACGGCAGGCCGCCATACACGCATCCTCCATATCGGCCGATGAGACGCGGCTGTTGCATATATTTGCGAATGCCCTCGTGTGTTTCATGCCATATTGAGTCAATGAACCACAATGTGCCTCAAATAACCGAACCTGAGGATTTTTACCCCGAATTAGAGATACTAGTGAAAATTTGCAAGAACAAATTCAATAAGCGAATTCTTATATCGACGGGAGCTTACCATAGATTTCAAGCAATCCCAGTCGTCGGCCAAGGGCAAGCCCCTGTCTCTAACAGATTTGAGTATAGAAGGACCATTTTCAGGGCCGAATAAGAATGCACCGATAATGTCTATGCTATCATCCATATGTTTTCTATGCAGCATCGTATCAGTTATCAGCTTGAAGAGTTCTGATTTCTTTTTTGCCCCACCATCCAGTCTCTTGTACTAGAACATGGAATCAAACAATCAAACGATGAAAGTTTAGAACAAGGATTCAAACAATCAAATGAAGTTAGTTTACACGTAACTGGAAACACGGTCTATGTGACCAACTCAAAATGATGTTTTATGTACGGTAATAGAAAAATGTAAAGAGATTAACTAACCCTTTCCCATAGGAAGAGAAGATCTGCATCCCTCTGGTTGACTACATCCATGTGAGGTTTCAAGTGGTTCTCGCTCGGAGGCATGTTTTCAGTTGCCGGGTCGAAACCTTGGTACAAATAGAGCTTTTCAGATTTGATGCTCTTGTTCCCATATTCCATTACATGAGATCCTGCATTGTAAGTATTGAAGTTGGAAGTACGTTCCTTGACCTGCGTAAAGATACCATTCACCACAAATTTACTAAGAGCTAGCTTCATTCATCATGTGCGTTTTTCATACGAGCATTTGCTTAGGATTAGCACCTGTTGATATTGTTGCTCTACAGTTTCTCTTTTGAGGTTGTGAGACTCGCTGCAGACAAATATAATAGATCGTCGATAAGCCTAAGATGATTGCTGCCGAATACAGAAAAAGGGGCTTGCAAACAATATGCCCAATTGATCAAAATATAGGGAACTAACACTGAAAACTTCCATATGATATCATAAGATGATACCCTAAATATAATGGGAATTAAGGGACAAACAACATTCTATAAAAAATATTCATGACGACCTCGATGACTTGTTGAAAGATACCCACCAAATATAATATTGCTAGCTTTACAGTGAGAAAATTGTTTGTGTCATGTCCAAGATTATAATGAATTTGTAAGATAATCATACTTAGATGAAATTCAATAGATTTATCGCACGGTAGAACAAGCGTACCTGTCTTCCATCCAAGCTACGCTATACAAATCTCCAAGACATGTTATGTACTCTGGCGGTGGTGGAGGGTCCATCCCCGGGCAGTACGTTCCCCAGCTACTCTCTTCTGCATTTGATGCCGTCGTCACATAAATGTCTAGATCATCAGGCATCAAACCCTCGAATACACTTCCGCTTTCACAGGCTTCAACGTATATGACCTACAAATACAACACCGGAACAACAAATTGAGAACTCCATCCTAAAAGCACTCAAAAGAAAAGTAACTAATTACCATCTCTTTGTAGGTGCCAGATGCATGCTTCTTTTTCAGAACTTCAATAAAGTCGTTCGCATAAAGGTAAGGCATGTTTGGCATCCCTGAAAGAAAATGAATCCTTGATGACCTCATTCATTGAATCTCAGATGTCCTTTTTCCAGGGAAGAGGTTAAAAGGACATATGAAAAAGAATGCTAGATTAGTCTTCTCTTAAATAGAAAAAGAGTGCAGATGTTGTTCAAGTGGCTCACCGAGCACTCCCGGTCCACCGTGATCGGAATAGTATATGAAAATCCTGTCATTGGGCTTACTGTCAACAACTTTTCCACTTCCACCTTTGATGGCACTTTTGTCACCTAGGATTACAGCATAAAGGTTCTCGGCCGTCACTTGCTCACCAGTGTAGTCCTATAACGAACAACCAAAATGAAATTTTCAACGTAGATCAAGAACAAGTAATATTAACTTAATCATAACATAAAAGAAAAACTATCTGCCGATATTTGCATTCGTGGAAAGAATTGTAACTCAAGAGCACGCCACGAACCTCTTCTCCTCTGTAGAACACATTCTACCAAGTTGGCTATGTACTACAATTACCTACAAATTTCATACCACCGTTCGAAATTGTATAATAGAGTAGTTTAACTACTGATCGCACTTTGGTGTGGTATCCTGATTCCATGTGGCGCTCATTCAAAATCCAGAAAATAAGAAGCATCAAATTTAATTACAATCCCTAACGTTATTGACTCATCTCAGAACCCCCACTTCCACCACAGGATATTGTATACAACTAAAATTAGCACAAATTTCTTTAGAACAAGAAGCTGAACATTCATATTTCTTGGACTGAATCGCCCTAGAAACGAGTTTGTACCCCAACTAAATGTTTCATAGTTTAAATACTCGTTTTTACACTTTTTACAACGAATCAATCTTTGCCATCAGATGTAAAGACTGACCATACCAGTCTACATTTGCAAAGAATCCCATGAATCATAGGCAACCAGTAAGTAGAATGCAGCAGTAATTTTAGTGCATCAAAATGCAGAATACGAGATGTTACCTTCGGAACACCAGCATAGACATCCCCACCTGTCGGATGGTTGATTATAACTCCTTTTCTTGGATTTAGCTCATTCATCGCAATGTCATCGTACATGAAAACTATAATGTTCTCATCTCTCAGCCCTCCCTTTTTAAGTATTTGGTATGCATGGCAAACATCAGCCTACGTAATCCACGGTACCGAGTTAAATCACAGTATCACAATGGGAGGTGAAGAAATTACAACTAGAACCGAAAAACTGTAAGACTGAATTTTCTATTCCATATACTGTGGTATGTTCTACTCCATTTGGTAAATATTCTAATCCATTTGATATGTATACAACCGGAACTGAAAATCAGAAAAACTACATTTTCTATTCCATATGATCATGTTGGATCTTCCACTACAAGAGAATGCCTCAGTAGCTACAAAAATATTTTATGCTAAAATCAACATCGAGATAATTACTAAGTAAAACTTTCGACGTTAATCTACATTATTTAATACACTAAAACCATTAGTAAGTAAACCCATTAGCAAGTAAATTTTTTATATTGAACAAGATAGATTAGAAACAAAAATTTAATTTGATAATTAGCTCGATGTTAAATTTTTTTCGTTGCTATTGAGTCGTTTCCTTGTGGTGTTCTACTCCATTAACTATATACAAGGAGTTGAGCTTGCTCAGTTCTGATTCTTTTTAAAATTAAAATCTAAGATTTGAAACTACAATACTCTAATCTAGGAAAGGAATTGTTTGATTAGACTGAGTAAGTAATCTCTTATGTTTCCAAGATGATAACAATGTCCAAGAACCTGTTTTCTACGGTGAACCCATACTATGTCCTCTACAGTTTCATTGACCTTAAATTGATGATTTCAAAAGGTGCTACCAGCCAACCAAGAACCTATTTCTAATGTGAAAATCAAGTAAATAACCATTTATAGAATTTGATAGAACACAAATTCATCTCAAAGAAGACTGCCCAAATTGATTGACAAAAAACAAACACCAAAACGCGCTTTCACATGCAAGAATCAGCAACTGATCAGTCTGATTTCACTTCACAACTCTCACCTGATGCCGATAATTCCCAAACCCATTTGAGCCCGCCACCAGCACCGCCCATCTGGTGGCGTTATCCTCCGTTTCACGGCGGTCCAGCGGCCACCGGATTATCGGATCCCAAGGGCCGCTCCGCCTTCCTCCTCCGGCGGCCGCAAAAGGCAGCGCCACAACTACACAGAGAACCAAGATCATCAGCCGGCCCGCGAAACAAGAAAAGGCCATTCTGGAATACACACAATGCAGCGTGTCAGTGCGAGTATTTCTCACTTGTATACAAACATATAAAGCAGGCGGTATGCAGCCATGCAAAACAGGAGAGCGACACCTATGAGAGCAGAATAGCAGCGGTGGGGCCATAGCTGGAGAATGATTAACAGCTGGAAATCAAATGTATTAAATACTCCTTTGCCGATCGTCACAGCATCCTTGCAGTGAATTTCTCTTTTAACTCGGGTTTTCGGCGAATTTTACGGTGAAAAAAAGCTGAGAAAATCTGAACATGAAGGTTGAAAAAAGGTCTCCGGGTCGAACTGTTTTCATTCATGATTACTTGCATCATTAAACCATGTAATCTGTTGACTTGCTTTTTAAATAAAATTAATTTAGTGAAAAGATCGCTTATCAAGATGCGGAGCGCCCAGTCCGACCCACGACCAAATTAGTAAAAAAAAAAAAAAAAAGCGGCTGATCCGATCAAGGCTTGTTCGGGAATGGATCCTTCTTGCCCCGTATTGATATTTGGGATCGACCCAATCTGATGATTCAGAATCATTTGGTCCCGAATCAGGCTTGCTGAATCAAATTTTTTTTTATTAGAAAAAAAAAATAACTCCTGCAATTTTAATAACTATACGCTAAATAAAATCGATACAAAATCATAAATTTTCCAACAAGAAAAATTTATTTGCCATAGCTAAGAATCATGGTAAAAATATTTGTCATGACTTTTAGCTATGGCAAATGTTTTAGCTACTCTCACAGATACTACGGCCCACGACTGTTGTATGGCTGTAGTCAATGACTATTTGCTACTGTTATTTTGTTTCTATTATAGTAATTAGTCATGGTTAAAAATATTACTTTCTTTTTTACTGTTTTAATAATAGGGAAAAATTCAATTTACCATATTGTGATATGATAAATGAGGAAAAAAAACTGTAAAAAATAAAATAGCAAATTACCCCATATGTTTTAAAAAATAAAATAAATTACCCATCTATCTAAACCTTTAATAGGAGGGTAATTTGTTTCATTTTTTAAAATACGCGAGTAATTTGCCAATTTTTTTCTTCAAAGAATGATATTTGCTCATTTCACATATTATAGGGATGAATTGCATTTAATTCTTTAATAATATATGGATACAATTTTTATTCTATTATTTTAAATTGACTATTTCAATAATTTTTATATTTTAATTGTTTCTAAGTTGAAATCAAATACCAAATAGCGTTACATTTCAAAACCAATTACACAAGACGAAAAAGCATCTTATTTTGTTTCTTCATCGTAGTGAAGATGTACCTCTTCACATGTATATTAACGTGTAAGAACGTCTAAAGATAGTTTGGTCATGAAAAGATCTTTTTGTCTTTCGATAAGTCAGTAATAAATTAATCGTGGGCAAATATGAGTTTTTATTTAATTTTTTGGTTAATATCAGTAATTTCGATAAATTTTGCTTAATAAGGAATATATTTACTAGAAAACAAAAATGAACAGTATTAAATATTATTTCTCAAATTATAAAAAATTTACGTACAATTACCCCAAATTTGAATATAATTATTCCGTTTTTAAGGAAAAGGTACCACTATGGAAGGAAGGGGGTAGGTAAACCCAAAATTTGGGGAAAAAGGCAGAATGCCCCCTTTATTTAACTTCAGTTGATCAAAGCATACCCTATTGCAAATTTCAGTCCAATAGTTAGGTCTTTTTTAAAAATACAGTATCCAAATTTTGTTGTTGGTTTATCGAATCATATAAAATATTATTTTATTTTAATTATTTTTATATTTAACTCAAATATATCTTATATGTTAATTATTTTAATACTATTTTTATCACTTTATTTGTTAAAAGTTTAAAAAACTAAATAAAAATATATAATTATTATTTTCACAATTTAACTTTTAACTATTTCAAATTTATATTTAAAAAAATTCAATTTACTAAATATGCCTATGTCGAAGTGCCAAAAAAATTAGATAATTATCAAAATCAAATCGATTGGTATTCTCTAAATTATTTTGGCATAGTAAAATTTTGAGGTAAAAGAAAAAAAAAAAAAAACCTTTATTTTAAAACCTTTATTTTTGCGAAATAGCAAAAAAAGCGTTATAATAAGGAAGAGGCTGAGCAGTTGGGATTTTGTGGCATTGTTATGGGACCAAATCTCGAGTTTATCAAGTGAGTTTTAGTACAAAAATAGAGAGAAAAGTTGAGTTGGATCAAAGGCAGGCATCTCTCGTCCTTTAACTTTATCTATTTTTTGTTTTAGTCCATTAACTTTTTAGGATTTTAAAGTGATCTTTTAATTTGCTTCATTTTAAGACATTAATCGCGGGATTTTCTCCAAAGTGGCAGAAAAATAGCATGTGTAATTATTGAGTTTGGGGGAATTGATTTAATTAGCGGATTTTTTTACATGACTTGGAAATTACAATAATTTTTTTTTAAAACAAGAAAAAAGGAAAAACAATGTGGCATGAGTTGCCACATCTACTTGTTGATAGGGGTGGACATCGGGTCGGGTTTTTCGAGTTCGGGTAATTTGGGGTCGGATACCCGACATGTCGGGTTGGAAAAAAATGAACCCAAACCCGACGGAGTCGGATACCCGACTAATCGCGTACCCGACAGTCGGGTTCGGGTTTTGTCAGCTTCAAAAAAATAAATTTTTCAAAATAAACGTAATTCACTAAAGTAAGCCCATGTAAGTCTAAAATGTAATTTACTTGCTTGCCGACAATTTGATCTGCTTAATTACATCAAGCCTCCTGCTTGCCAAAAAGCTATAGTCAACTGAACTTTCACTTGCCTGACTTCTTTCGCTTCCCTCAAGGCTAGGAGAGGGGGCTAACCTTCAAGTAGAGGCCAGGAGCACCTATATATAAGAATAAGATAATTGGCTAGATTATCCGGTAAAAAGGCATTCTTCTTTACTCTCAACAGCTTCTCAAAGAGCTTATGAGACTAGTGAAAGAATTTCATTGCCTTACTTTATCCAGCACACAAATACTTAAATTTTACATAAATACCTAAAAAAAAGAGTTCAATCAGTTAAGGCCTCCTAAATCATAATGCCTACAGACTGAAAAAGCAATCAGCTAATCATATCACATTTTCATCCTCGAGTTCTCGACCTGTCAAGCATTAAATATACAAAGTGCAAAAACTATTAGAGAAAGTCAAACAAATTAAAAATGTAACATTACACAATGAGGTTCTACCGTTCTATTACCTTGTCAAAAATTTACAAGTAGCAGTTAGCACCATTAAATCTCAATAATTATTGAATCAACCCCCAACTTAATCAACTCTACAATAAAATAGAAAATAGTTAGACAAGTAAAATATATAAGTAGAATACATAGAATTGAACAAAAAATAGTTAGACAAGTAAAATATATAAGTAGAATACATAGAATTGAACAATAATCAAAATACAAGAAAAATATATAACTAAGTACATTTCTCAACTACTTCAAGTTCACTTAAATCCTCCTATAATTGGTTTGGAGCCTTTTCGTATCCAATATTGAGTACAAATAAGTGCTTGCACTATTTTAGGAGACAAAGAGCTCCTAAAAGTGTCAAGAACACGACCACCGGTACTAAATACGGATTCTGAGGCAACAGTTGAGACTGGAACTGCTAATATATCCCGAGCTATTTTAGAAAAAATTGGAAACGTTTGGGTGTTTACTCTCCACCAATTCAGTATGTCAAATTTGTCTCTATGCATTTCAACATCCTCATTAGATATTTCTCTAATTTTAATTTCACGCGATCCCCTTTTCCACTTGATTTGTACATACTGAACTCTTGTTCTATGGTGAATGTACGAGTCGCCTCATAATCAGTATATTGCATAGATGTCCCTACTGAAGAGAAAGATGATGAAGAAACACAACTAAATGATGATCCGTGGCTTCCTGGCGTTCCTCAAAGAGTATATGACCGTATCTCAACTTATAATCATTAAACAACTCATAAAGCCCATCTTTCACTTGTTCTTTCATCAAATTGCTTTTTTCGGTACCACCATACAATTTATCAAAACTAAATTCAATGAACTCCAACTTATGACGGGGATCAAGGATCACGGCATAATATAAAATCATATTCATCTTTTCAATTGATCCCCAATATTTGTCATACTTTTCTTTTATCTTTCTTGCCATTTCATTTAATTCAACGTTATTACTACTTAACCAATGTCTGGGAAGCAAGTCAACTTCACATATTTCACGAAAAACCAGATTAGATGTGACATACAAGGCACCAGAAACGCGCAACGTAAGATTATAAAAATGCCTTAAAAATTTCACCAATACCTTTGCTTTCTCCCAATCATAATGAGTCGGTATCCCATCAAATGGTTGCCTCGAAAGATCAGTCTTATAGGCAAGATCTATATCTTCATAAGCATCGAATGTGATCTTAAGGCTTATAACCGTCTCCAACATCAAGTAGGTGGAGTTCCATCTAGTGGGTACATCAAGAGATAACAATTTTTTTCGTTTCCAATTTTTCAAATTCAACACACTCTTGAAATTTCTTGTACCTAGCTGGAGAATTCCTAATATACCTGATGGCCCCTCTAATATGAGAGATAGTCTCATGCTCACCCTTTAAACCATCCTGCACAACAAGATTAACTATATGTGCCATGCACCTCATGTGCACATATCTCCCACCTAAGATGTTTTGCCCCCAATTTTCAAAATTCTTTTTCAAGTAAACTATAGCCCCATCATATAAGACGCATTATCAACAGTGATAGAGAAAACCCTATCAACACCCCAATCAAGCAAGCATTTTTCTACACCTTTACCTATTTCTTCACTTTTATGCCCGATAATTGGACAAAAATTCAAAATTGTGCAAGTTAAGTTCCAATCATCATCGATAAAATGAGTGGTGAGACACATATAATTGACTTTTTGAATAGATGTCCAAGTGTCTGTAGTGATGCAAACCCGTTGAGCATGATCTTTAATAAACGACTTCAATCTTGCTCTTTCATGCACATATATATTGAAAATGTCTTTCGTTATTGTTCTTCTTGATAGAATAGCAAACATCGAGCATGCAACAGACAAGAAATACCTAAATCCAGGATGTTCGACTAACTTAAATGAAAGTTCATCCACAACCAGCATGTGACACAAAGCTTCTCTAATTTTGTCTTGCTCAGATCTCCAATTAACAAGATGGGCGTCTCTATCACCCATGCGAGTTGGTTGGAAAGACAATCTATTCTGATTTCTGGTGATTTCTTGGAATTTTTTTCTTGTAAGATTCATAATGATTCTTCAAAGGTCTAGTTCCATGTGCTTTTGGATCGGCTTTGATCTCTCTACTACAATATTTGCATCTAGCCTTTTGAACATTATTCTTTTCACAATGAAATTTCATGAAATGCTCCCGCCACGGTGATCTAGAAGTCACTACCCTCTTTTTTCTTTTTTTTAGAATTACCTAAAAGATCTTCCTCCTCGTCCTCTCCATCCAACTCCTTATCAATATTATCAGCAATATAATGCTCAACATTCTCAAGACGATCACCACTAACCTGATTTTTCAATCCATCCATATTTATAGTTTGGGCATTCGGTGATGAGTTAGACTGAGACTGAGAGTGACTTCTAATTCCATCATAAATTGACATTTGAAACTGAAATAAAAGATATATTCTAATTAGAGAACAAAAAAAAACCCACAATATTAAAGCATAATTAAATGAATGTAGTTAAGTGACAAAATAATAAGAAATTTAAAATAAACACTTTGTTTTGAGACTTCTAAGTTTCACCAAATTGATGGGATATTGGGGAACAATACTTTGTCTAATTTTAAAATTTATTCTAAATCTATTTCCTGAAGAGGATATGGATTGCTAATAATTTGTTACTTGATAACTTGCAATATACAATTGTTTTATTCAATGCAGGCGGTCAAGTTGGTGGCAACTGGAACATCAATGAAGAGAAAAGCAATATATTCTCTTGCACTGGAGAAATTCGGGAAACATGCTTCAGATGATAAACATTGATCCAATTTCTACAAGCACCGTGAGTTTCTGGACAAGTAAAAAAACTTAGTTCTATAACTTCTAAAACATTCTTACCGTGTTTGCCACAATTATCTAACTCTTCACATATTTTTTTAAACTCCAAATTCTCCTAATGCTAAAGTTTCCAAAATGTGTACTTAGAGGTAGATGGCCCGTTTTGATTGTGGAGGACACTATTTTAGAATTTGTATTTCATCAAAGTAACTAATCCACAATTTTAACCAAATTATCCTAACTTAAATATAATCACTGCAAAGAGATTCTCTCTCAACAAATATAATTACTGGCAGGAGAGGTTACTTGCATCAATGCCTCTATAATGTGTAATTTCCTCTAAATACAGGTGAATACTGAAGTCAAAAAGTGATAGAGAATTAATACATTATTTTTCTATTGGCATTTTTAACATTTTCTTTTCTTTTCCTTTTGTTCCTCTCAACTCCAACAAAGTTCATCATGCCTTGCCCACAGTCAAACACCAGGAAGGCTAACAAGCAGAAAACATACTTAACAGTTAACCAAGTGAAAAAAAAAAAAAGAAGCCACGACGACAACCTGAGTCAAACAACATGCAGATAAAAACTAAAATCAATGCACAAGTTGAGATCAACTAAAATTTAGGCAATATGAAAGCAAAGTCCTGAAGAATCCCTGATTAAGGAGAATCAAGTAACCAGTAACCATCAAATAAGGCAATCAAGAAAAAACTCCCACAATTCTAGATTGTAACTAACCTTAGAGCCAACGATGACAAGTCTTTGATAGGGGGAGCGGCGCTCCGGCGACGAACGGCTTAGTTTGGGCCTTCTTCTAGGGTTTGGAATTTGGGAAGAGGAAGAAACACAACAACAATAGCAGTCGAGAGTAGAGACAGACGGACAGATTAGAGAGACTAGAGACACGACATCATTTTTGTATTTTACATTACCAAATCGGGTTTTGGGATCCTACCTGAAATCCGACCCGTTTTATTTTTACTGGTTTTTAGGTAAATCCGAACCCGATTTTTTACCCGTATAACCCGACCCGTACACACCAAATCCGATCGGGTCGGGTTGGGACCCGGAGAACCCGACTCGGATGCCCACCCCTACTTGTTGATAGGGTTGTGAAGGGAAAACATATACCCGATACTACCACTCTTGCTATCAGCATCAAAAAACTGAAAATTGACAATCAACAAAGGATTTCTACTATGATAGATGAATTGTAGTCTAATTTGCTAAAGGGGCAGAGACGTTAGCTCAGGATTTCGGAGGAGACTTGTTGGTTGGTACTGTGCAGAACGACAAAACTGCCTGAATGGAGTGATTGGAATTGTGAGGGAAGTCATCAAAATGGCAGGCAAGGCGAAGAAGAAAATCTAATGAAGAAGCAAAAATCAACCCATTTGAGACTAGGCTCGTTGAGGAAGGCATTCGTGAGTGGCACCCTAGTTAATCACTTGGCAGCACCAAAATCAGAACATTGCAGCAGAACAGAGCAAGCTTCAGCTACCTTCCAAAGAAGACGAGTAGAAGCGCGCTTTGTGATTACGTTTTTTATGTAACACTTTTATAAGTTGTTGACTATGCATGATGTGGACGCCATTTGGCGCTCAAGTGTACAATCAGTTAATTAGTTCAGGAGTTTGTTTATTTTCTGTTTTACGCCATTTGTTTGTATTTAAACACTGGCTATGGCTGTTCCATTGATCTGATGAATACAGAAAATTTACTTGGCTCCTGAAATCATTTTTCTGCACAAATCTTCACTTTTTTTATTACCTCTTTCAACATGGTATTAGAGTCTTCCTTGTGAAGGTCTCCGCATACCCCTATGAAAATTAATACTGAAACTTACACATTGCCATAGCGACAACAGAGTATGATGCTTCCATGGTGAATGAAGATGCCTCATGTGGTTTGTTCGACCAGGAATTTATGCAATTGCAGTCTTCTAATCACCCACGTATCGTGATGGTTTCTGCCTTACTCACTGGCAGCAACTATTTTGCTTGGAGCCGAGCAATACGACGTTCTCTAACGGCAAAAATGAAGTTGGATTTTATCGACGGCACTGCAATCCGACCTCATCCCAACACCGATGATTTTAAGCATTGGAATCGTATCGACTCCATGGTAACGACTTGGATCTTAAACTGTATTTTCAAATATTTAGCAAAATCCTTTATGTACGTAGGATCTTCTCGTGAGTTGTGGTTGGAGCTCAAAGTTCGCTTTGGTGAGAGTAATAGCCCAATGGCGTATCAATTACAAAAGGAAATTGCACAAGTAGCATAAGAAAATCTGTCAATTATGTAGTACTACACGAAATTGAAGCGATCATGGGACGAACTTGTGTGTCTGTCCCCCACACCTAAATGTGTTTGCTCTGGCTGCACATGTGAGATGAATAAAGCCATTGCAGAGAACATAGCCTCAAATCAATTGATGTAGTTTCTTGTAGGCTTGAGCAATGTATTAGATCAAGCACGCAGTCAAATCCTTCTGTTAGATCCGTTATCTTCTGTTACTAAAGCCTACTCCATGCTTCTCAAGGTTGAAAAGCAAATGCAGATGAGCAACAATGACATAGATGTTAACAGTGGGAGTACGTTTCAAGTAAAGGCCCAAGCATTCAGGATGAAACCGGTGATAGATAAGCGAAATATAATATGTGATTACTGCAAAAGAATAGGCAATTCCAGATATACGTGTTTCAAACTAAGCGGTGTACCAGACTGGTATAAAAAGATGATAGATCAAAGGAAGAAAGTAGAGAGTAAAGGCAGAGGTTTCACTGCCTTGGTTTCTGCTGACTGTAAACCTGGTTCAACTGAGGGACATTTTTCGAATTACAGATATGATTCGGACAGAGGTTAAGAAAATTATGCAGGATGAATTACCTCTTAATCCTCTCGAGGTGAATTACGCTCAGTTGGATAATTTCGCAGGTAATAGTACCATTTCTCCTTCTGTAGTTCCTAGTAACTGGATTATAAGATAGTGGCGCTACGAATCACATTTGTGCAGAAATTCAATTGTTTGATTCCTACACTAAACTCACTGCGCCTCTACTCATCCACTTACCAAACGAAAATACTCATTTTGTCTCTCATGTAGGTTCAGTACGCATCTCTCCTAAACTCATTCTCACACAAGTGCTTCATATCCCTGCTTTCTCGGTTAATCTTCTATCTGTAAGACAATTGTGTGCATCTTCAGCTTTTGAATTTCGATTTCTAAATTTCATTTGCACCCTGCAGGACATGAAGACTAATAAGGATGTGGCAACAGGACACTTGATTAAGAATCTATATATACTAGTCATCTCTTGTAGAAGGCAACGTACAGTCCTTGAATTCCATTTGTAATTCTTCTTCTTGTACTCATACTGGTTACCATGGGGATTTGTGGCATAAAAGGCTTGGGCATTTGTCCACAAAAGCTATGAAACATATTACTGATTTACCAACAATTGAATATAATAGAAATCCTTGTGAAATTTGTCCCTTGGCTAAGATGCATAAACTTCCTTTTGAATCCAGTACAATTAAATCAACAAATATTTTTACTTTTGTTCACCTTGACATCTGGGGACCATATAGAGAGGCTACCATCTCTGGTTGTCACTTCTTCTTGACAATAGTGGATGATTTTAGCCATTCAACGTGAACTTTTCTAATGAAATACAAGAGTGAGTTTCTAGAGCTTTTCCAACAATTCTGTAATCTTGTTGCCACCCAATTCAATACTACAGTGCAGTCAATCCGAACAGATAATGGTGCCGAGTTTCTTAGCTCTTCCTTTCAATCTTATCTTTTTACCTCAGGAATAATTCACCAACGCAGTTGTGCCTACACTCCACAACAAAATGGAGTTGTAGAGCGCAAGCACAGATCACTCTTGGAAATTGCTCGATCAATAATGTTTCAAGCCTCCTTCCCTCGTCGTTTTGGGTGAAGCCATTTTATCAGCTATCTATCTAATAAACCGATTTCCTTCAACCATCCTCAATTGGCGTACACCCTATGAATTGTTCTATGGGATAGTTCCCTCTTATTCACATTTACGAACAATTGGGTGTCTTTATTATGCTATGAAACCTGAACAACATATTTCTAAATTTGATAAACACTGCTCTAAATGCGTCTTCATAGGTTATCCTCCTAACCAAAAGGCCTATATGGTCTTTGATCTCGACTCCAAGATTTTTTCATCTCCAGAAATGTGCAATTCCATGAACATGTTTTTCCCTTTGCCTCTATACAGCCTTCCCCTGCTGCAGCTCCTTTGCCTCTTATTCCTCTATCTGCTGACAACACAAACGACATTCTGCCAAACTTCCTGATAACTCATCCATTTCTCCATCCTCCCCTTTTCCACAACCCAGCACTACTCCTCCTCTAATTCGCAGGTCCCAACGCCAGCACCATAAGCCTTCATGGTTAAATGACTTTGTGTGCCATCATTGTAATCCTTCTTCAGCTCCCATCATTACCTCTTACAATGCTGCATATATGGAATTTGTTGCTTCACTTTCTATTTTTCAAGAACCAAAGAATTACAAGGAGGCTTCGTCCATACCTGAGTGGGTTGATGCCATGAACCTGGAGTTGCAAGCCTTAGAAAAAAAACCAGACTTGGACAGTTGTTCCTTTTCCTGCAGGAGAACACCCAATTGGCTGCAAATGGGTTTACAAAACAAAGTTACGGGAGGATGGTTCAGTCGAACGCTACAAGGCGAGGCTTGTGGCTGAGGGCTATACGCAGGTAGAAAGGATTGATTACATAGATCATTTCTGTCCCGTGGCCAAGGTTGTTACTGTGCGTTTATTTTTTGCACTTGTTGCTGCTTTCCAATGGCCTCTTCATCAAGTCGACATCAACAACGCCTTTCTTCACGGCTACCTTGATGAAGAGCTTTACATGACTGCATCTCAGGGGTATTCGATTCCAGCAGGTCATGCTTTTCTTCTCAAGCGATCCTTGTGTGGCTTGAAGCAAGCCTCACGCTAGTTGAACTTGGAATTCACACATAGCTTGGAGAACTTTGGTTTTCAGCAGTCCGCACATGATCACTGCTTGATCTTTAAGAAGCTAGCTTCTGGTTTCATTGGGCTGTTGGTATATGTGGATGACGTCCTAATTATGGCGCCTAATATCAGTCTCATATCCCATGTGAAGTTGCATCTTCACTCCCTCTTTACCATAAAAGATCTTGGGTTTGCTCGTTATTTTTTGGGTCTGCAGATTGCACGTCCAGAGGCTAAAACTTCCACAACACAGTCTAAGTACATTGGTAAAATTATTCGTGATTGTGGGTTGTAGCAAAGGAAGCCTGCAGCCACTCCACTGCCCCCGGGATCAAGTTCTGTTTTGATTCAGACCCTATGCTCGATGATCCCGAGCCTTATCATCGTCTTGTTGGTCGAGCCAGTTATTTCTCATGGGGTGCAACAATTGAGCCAATTTCTTCAACGTCCCTGTGGTTCACATTGGCGAACTGCTCTGCATTTGGTACGATATCTGAAGGGTTGTCGAGATATAGGCATGTTCTATCCTTCTTCTAATTCACTTCGGCTTAAATCATTTTGTGACGCTGATTGGGCCGCATGCTCTTATTCACGTTGCTCTCTCATTGGATTTGCAATTTTTCTTGGCTCAGTCCTCGTCTCTTGGAAGACTAAGAAGCAATGTACAGTCTCCCGCTCCTCGGTCGAGGCTGAGTATCGCAGCATGGCTACAACGACTTGTGAGCTGCAGTGGCTCAGGTACCTTCTTCGAGATTTTGGGATTTCTCTCTGATCCTATTCCTCTTCATTGTGATAATCAGGCGGCCTTGCACATTATGGCCAATCTTGTTTTTCACGAGCGAACGAAGCACCTTGACAATGATTGCCATATAGTGCGTAATTGCTACAAGGTTGATTTTCTTCTTCCCGTCTTCGTGCGCAGTCATGAACAACTTGCAGATTTGTTCACTAAATCACTCTCACATCACAGCTTCTTTGGCTTACTTGGCAAGTTGGGCTTGTTCCTGGGATTCACAAGTCCACCTTGTGTGTGTGGGGGGGGTGTTGAGGAAGACATTCGTGAGTGGCACCCTGGTTAAGCACTTGGCAGCACCAAAATCAGAACATTGCAGCAGAACAGAACAAACTCCAGCTACCTTCTAAAGAAGACGAGTAGAAGCGGAGCTTTGTGATTACGTTTTTGATGTAACACTTTTATAAGTTGTTGACCAGGCATGATGTGGACGCCATTTGGCGCTTACGTGTACAATCAGTTAATTAGTTCAGGAGTTTGTTTATTTTCTATCTTACGCCATTTGTCTGTATTTAAACACTGGCTATGGTTGTTCCATTGATCTCATGAATACAGAAAATTTACTTGGCTCCTGAAATCATTTTTCTGCACATATCTTCACTTTCTTGATTACCTCTTTCAACAAGGCTAATAATTGATAAAATTGGAGTGTCGGTAATGTGGGCAGGGTGTTAGAAAGCAATGAGTTGTATCCTTGAAATATTTGAGGTATTCGTTAGCACGCGGAGGGCTCTGAAAGGTCTTTGGAATGAATGACCAACTATACACTGTGGAATATGAGAGGATCTGCAAGAAAGAGGACGTTAAAGTCAAAATTGGAAGAAATTATGACGACGGCTCTCCAACGATTAAGTCAGTAAGAATCACAAATGGTATTTAGTGAGTATATAAGAGAGACGGAGTAACCGAACCTTCCTTTGGAGATGGAGAACCACATTTATATGTTGGTGGATTGTATGATTTCATGGGCTCTTCTGGATTAAGTTTTGATCCAGCGGAAGGCGATGGGCCGTACATATCTAGCTGATGAAGACAGAAAGTGGTCCAGGGGACCAAAACTTTGCAGACAGAACAGTGCGCGTGGTACTGGCAGTGCTTTTTCTGACATTATGTCCTTTACGTTCAGAGGTCTTTGGTGATCTTCAAATTCCTTCATATTCTAGGTTCTTCATTGTCTTTCTTTTATTTGTGAATTCCTTTGTGAGTCTTTGATGGTCCTAACCCTTCACAAGTCTCATTCTTATATCATGAAGGTCTCATAAGGGATGTAGGAAATATCCCTACATCACAATGAGTGGAGGGACGTCGCCGACGCCATCATGTAGAGGTTGAAAAAGCGAAGGAATCGAAAGAAAATGATGGGCAAAAAGGCTCAAAAAGCGACAAAGGCCTAATGCCAAAACGGACAAAATTGCTAGAAAGGTGCACCAGATGAGGGTGAGCCCAACGGAGTAAGAGACCTAGCAAGATGTTGTCAGACAACAAAGAAATTTGTAGAAGGTGATCGGCAGGGAAAAGAGATACATGTTGGACACGGGTGGAGATTTGGCATAGGTGAGTCGGGCCCATGGTGAGGAGCGTCGCCTAACATGCTGCCGATAAATTTTTGGCTATCGACAGCAGTGGCAAGACTGTGGTGCCAGTGCCGGGGATGACCCTGAGGTACATGTGTTCTCTCCGCTGCCTTGTCAACAATTCAAAATGGCAACTAGTGTCACATTTTTTCTTTTTTAAAAATTCATGTAATTACCAAGTAATGTGAATCAGCCAATTAAATCAAGGGTAAGTTGCACAACACCCCTCCTGTATTTTAGTGGAATAGCGTGAAAACCCCATGTATTAATTTTATAGGCGAAAAACTCCCTGTGTTATTTTAAATAAAGCAAACTAACCCCTCTCTATTAGAAACTAACGGAGAGTGGTTACACTTGCCTATTTCACAAGTGGATTTTGTTTTTCAACTTTTTTAGGGTTAGTCTATGTGTACAATAATGTCCATTTTACCTCCTTTTTCACATGTAAATATATTTCAATAAATAATATATTCTCAATTAATTTAAAATATTAGTTAATCTAGATATATTTTAATAAATTATATTTATTTATAAAATATATTAATTAGTTATCAAAATACCTAAAAAAGTTAGTTTAAATATATTTAAATTAATTATATATTCATAAAATATATTAATTAAACATAAAAATATTATATTAATTTTTAAATTTATATTATTTAATATAAATAATTATTTGAATTAAAATTATCATTACTATTATTTTAATAAATTATTATTATTATTTATTATTTTTCAAAAAATTATTATTTTTACTTATTTTAAAAAAATAAAAAAGGACACAACCCCACCCCGCCTCCCCTTGCCGACGGTCACCGCACCCCACCCATGGCCCATCTTGACCTAGATCTGGGCAACGACGGTGGCCTAGTGAAATGGGCGACGCCCTTCTCCAGGGCGATGTCGCTGTCGCCCAAATTATTGCATGCGATGCATCGCTGCATCTGTACATATATATTATTATATATATTGCATATATAATTATATGCATAATTGTATATATATAAAAATATATTTTTAAATTATTTTAAATCTTGACCGTTGATTTATTAATTATTGAAGATTAAAGGCTATCAGAACTCTAATTATTGAAGATTAAAGGCTATTAGAACAAGAGTGTAACGGGCAATTTATAAAAAAAATTTAACACCGTTAAACCTAACTAACAGAAGAGGAGACTGTGCATAATTTTTAAAAACACAGAAGTTTTTTATCTTATTTTTTAATACAGAAAAATTTTATGCAATTTATCCTTATATGAATTCTCTCGAATTTAAAAATCACGTGATGCTCGTGCAGTTTCCGACCATTTTGAAGAAGTTCGGGGACTAATGTCCTAAAATCACAGCAAATTAAAAATTAAAGGTCCATATTGAAATTCTAAAAAGTTAAAAAATTAAACGAAAAATAGAAAAAGTTAGAGCACTAAAAATATCTTTAATCCTTTTGAGTTGATAGATTTTAAATTTCATGGAAAAGGAATTTGTGAACCATGCACCAAAGAATGAAACCTTCAGCTCGTGGTATACAATTTCATTCATATGTTAATACAAAATTCATAACCATAATATGCTTGCCTCAAGGATTTTATTCAAGAAAAGCAAATGCTGTTAGCAGAATTGCGAAAATCTTTCTCCAAATTTCTCCAGAACATGGAATTTCATTATGAAAGGGAAAGTTCCCATGACCGGGAAGTTAGCCTCGCATATAACAGTTTTCAGTATTTCCGTCTCCATGAATACCACTTCAGTTTCATCTGAAACCATAAAGGAAGAACCCCTAATATGCCGCGTGTGAGTCTTGGATCAAAGACATCAAATTGCACCCGACTCAAGGTGTCCAGGATAACCTGTGTCGGTAAAGCTGGCAGCAGGACTGGATGAGCCTCAGCAGGCACCGTTTCAGCCAGTGCACGGGCTTTCTCCAAATGTGAATTGGCAACAGATGCCATCTCAAAAACAGCATTGCATAGCCCCTCACGGGAGTCGATACGAATTTCAGGTTGTCCACCCCGGTCTTTTACCAGCAGCCCATGTTTTTCTGCCACTTCAACGGGTATATAAGGAAAATGCCGGTTTCGGCTGGCGTGGTAGGGAAGAGACTTAAGAAGCAACACAAGGCCGCTTGCCTTCCCAATATGGGACGCTGCATGGTCCGCTGCAGTAGACCTAATACCACCAGCCTGAAGTGTTGAATACAAAATGGTTGACATGGTGTCCTCGGCATATCGCTCCAACTCTTCCACAGTTTCTGGAATATCACTAACCTCTCTTTTGGCATCATTGATCCGCGCCTCGACAGAGCGTTTCAGCCAACTCTTGCTGACTTTATGCTCAGATATTACAGAAGCAAGTGCCTGGGCTACTGGATGCTCGATTAACCTTTTGGAAAAGATCTTGTCAATCGCTTCTTGCCACCAAAGCAGTCGCATGAGACCAATTCTAGGATCAGAAGCAATATCCATAGCTCTTGCCGTTTCAACATTAAAAGCTCGGAGAGCAAAAGCAGATTTCCGCATGTTTGGTGGAAGTTCAAGAAGGCAAAGATAGTGGTGATAATCATAACTTCGTACTTGTTGGACACAATATGAGAAAGCTGTTCGTACACCACTAGATGTGGAAGCACCACTCATCTATTTGTGATAGATTTTTCCTATGCAACAAAGGAAATGTTGTAGTTAGGAGATAAAAAAGGATCCACTTTTGCTCTTGTCCTCGTTAGAACACTTCCAGATTTATCCATTGTGGGCCTTGGCCTGTATTTAATGCATGAATGCCTAATGATCAAAAAGAAAAGCAAATACAGAATTTCCCCACAGGTCACACACCACAAAGCAGGTCAGCTAAGGTTTTAATTGACGAACACAAGATCAGTCATAAACATATTGCATAGCAAGAACTTCCCCTAGTGATAGAATGAACCTGAAATACCATCACATAGTATTCTGCAGAACATAAGTAGTATTATAAAATCCGTAACTATCAATTCTACTTAGTCACTCATTTGATTAACAAAGCAAGTTTTCCAAATAATGAAACTAAGTATCACTTGCATACCATTCATCTTCATGCTGTAAACCCTTTAGATAAGTATCAATAAACTGATTCCCAATCAAGAGAAATAGTTGTCTCTAGAAAGATTTTTATTTACTATACATAGTAAGACAAATTAATTTGTATTTCCTACAATTTGTCCAATTGTCCTCCAAAAACATCTGGAGAATGAACATACACCAAGATGGCAGTTTCTTTAGAAATACATAGTGACAAATGCATAGTATGATCAGCTTCTTCTCAACAATCTGACTTTTCATTTGGTTCGTTTACAATATTTCATATCTCAGTCGCATTGGGCGATTAGTTTGCACGTCTGTAAAAGCAAGCAGTCAATCACAAGTACAATGAAATGAAGCAGCAGAGAGCATACTGGATAAAACGGGGATTTTTCTTATATGAATCAAGCGCATTGTATTCCCCACTACTAGCAAGGCTTGATCCACTTTCACAAAAATGTTCGAGGTTTCCTTAAAATAAATCAAAGATTAAAAAATATGCATACATTTCAAACAAAAAGCACCAAAATTTCGAAGAACCAGCAGAAGATTCACAGAGTTTACGAATGTAACAAGATATTACAAAAAATTTACAGAATTTTTGAAATTAACAAGAATTCACAGAAAACAGAAACTAAACAAAAAATAGCAACGACAACAACAACAATCACATTTCTTTTACACAGTTTCAGCAATTGCATTTCAACCCAACCGAAAATCACCGACATTTAACCAATACATTCGAATGACAGTGTTTCCAGAATTAAAAAGAAAAAGAAAACAGGAAAACGCTTATCAAAGCACAGGCGTACCTAGCTCGCTGCTAGAGCTTGGTAGCGACCAGTGGCCAGAAAACAGCGGTGGCAGGACCCTTTTGCTTCGGATTCCTTGGCAGCGTCAGGTGGTGGCGGCTCTTTAAGGTGAGCGGGGTGGGGGATGGCAGGTCAAGGGGTAGTGGGGCATTGGGGGATTAGGGCTTGGAGAAGAGCAAAAAGGGGGGCGGGCCGATTTTGGAAGAGAAGAAGGGAAGCGGTTGAAAACCCAATTTGCACTTGAAGGTTGTGTTTTCAGTTTCTCCTTTCTATTATTCAATCACAGATGAAAGTGTGCGAAAACATGTTTGTTATGTCGTATTTTCACTATAAATATTTTATTATATATTTTGATACCATATTATTAACAATTCTATATTAATAGAAAAATATAATTATTATTTTATTTAAATTAAATAATTTTTATCGAATAAAATATATTAATTTGACGCTGGTAACGACATAAAATATAATCTTATCAACCAATCTAAACATAATCTGATTTTCATGGTGATTTAAATGATATTTAACTTTGTTTTTACGGGTGACAGAATATTTTAAATAATGATAATTAATTGATTCCAAAATGAGTTCCATTAATTTTATAAAACTATCAAAAGAGAAAAATATATCTCATTTTAAATTTAAGTTGACATTTATAATATCTTTTTAAATTTATTTCTATGATGTAATTTGAACAAAGAGATATTTGTTTTTATTTTATTAAAAGGCAATGAAAGATCTCTTCTTAGAATTTAAATTAAAAATAATAAATATGATTAAAATTTGGAACAAGTAATTTCTGTTCTAAATTGAAACAAATTTTTTAATGATTTTGCAACAGATGTGTGTCAATGACATCATTACAGTACTTTCCTGTTCCAATGTTTATGATTTTTATGTAATTGTTGGGTTTATTTATGGTTTAATATGAACAATTACAATTTTTATTGATTTATTGTGTGTGTAAGAAAATTTCTAATTTTCTAAATTTATTTTAATTTTTGAAATTCATTAAAAAAAAACTATTTTTATTTTTTTCTGCAATTATTATAATTTTATGTAACTTGATGGAATTTTGTGTAATTGTGTTTTATAATTTTTTGTATTGATTTTTTTTTATTTTTTCTGCAATATTCCTGTAATTTTCTGCATTTTTAAGCATTCTTTTTGTAATTTTTATTATTTTAAAAGTGATTTTTCTAAGATATTTTTTTCTTTTTATTCATTTTTCTCTAATTAATAAAACTGAAAAATATTAAAATATATAAATAGACCACATAATTATAATATATTAATTATAATGAAAACAACTGTATAAACAAATTTATTTATAACGAAATCAAATGTAACTCTTCGATTGTGAAAAATGTATTTTCCTATAATTATGTGATTTTCTATTATTTCCTGTAATTTTTTGGATTATTTTGAAATTTTATGTAATTTTAGTGATTGTTTGACTACTAATAATTATTTATATTTATTTTTCAACTCAAGTACTATTGAAATTGGACGGATTACTGTGGGTTTAGAGTCTTCACAATCTTTATGGGAAATGATGAGGAGCGTAACGAGAAGGTCAGTTTAGGTTTTGCCTTTTTTTAGAAATAAATTGCATTTTTATATTAGTTTTTAAATATATATTTTGTTATTAATTGTACTTTTAATATTTAATTTCAGTCCAATTTATTTAATATTTCAATTATGTTATTAATATTGACATGTATTTCAATTCATTTAATTATTTCAAATTTAAAAAATTCAAAAAATAAATTTATAAATTAAAATTAAAAAATATTAAAACAATTTAAATCTAAAAAAATATTTTGGGTATTGCCATACAATATATTAGCACATAATATGAAAATTGTTATAAACCCCGTTCTTAAAAAGTAAAAGGCACTTGGAATAAGTGAACCAAAACTCGTTCCAAAATTAGATACATATCACATTCCAAAAATATTGTAACATTACACATACTGTGTTATAACGAGCATCGTAAACCGTTACAAAAACCGACCCATCTTTAGAACGACTTATCAAAAGCCGTTACAAGTTTTTGTAACACATATACATACCAATTATGAATGTTCTCCCGTTACAATACCCATTCAAAAAATAGTAGACGCGTTCCAAATTATATCTTACCCGATCTTGTAGCATGTGGATTCAGATTTAAAAACATCCGTAATTCTTAATTTAAACCAATTCTCTTATGAAACCCCTTCTTTGCTATGGTTCTAATTCCATCACATGCTCTCTTTGTTTATGTCATTGCTATGGCTAAAGATAAAAAAATTACAATGGGTACTAATTAAATATGACTGCATAACGACTACTAGCCCTTATTTCTGCAAGTGAGACTGAAATATTTGCTATAGTTAAAAATTATGAAAAATATTTTGGTTATAGGTAAAAACTATGGCGAATCTCGATTCAAAATGGTTAACACTTAAGATTTCGCATTGATTTTGTTTAACCATGTTAGATAGTATTGATTTATTGTGGTTTTTAAGTCATAATGATTTATAGCGTTGGGATAACCAATAATGATTTACTGCAACAACGGTTAATCGTTGTTTTTGCTACTAAGGCCAGAACATTAGCCATAGTTAAAACTATGGTAAATTTTTTGGTCATATCTAAAATATGGCAAATATTGAATAAACTAGGGCTAGCAATTGGACCCGAACCCGGTAGAACCATGGCGGGTAGCGGGTTCTAGGTATTAGGACCCGATTGGGTTTGGGACCTGCTTCGAAACCCGACCCAGTTTAATTATTTAAAATATATATAATATTATTTTATTTTATTTTGATAGAATAAATACTAACAAAGTATTATATTATTTTATTTCTTTATTATTAGGTATTTGTTCAACAATTGATAAATTAAAAAATCATCCCATAATACTTAATGAGGACGAAAATGAAGAATTTAGTAATGTATAATTGCTATAAATTGTTTGGATTGTTTTTAAGAATAAATTATTTATACTTGAGAATTTATTTTTTGGACTTGAATATTTGAGTTAGGCTATAAATAATTTTATTTGTAATTGATATCTTAATTTCACACTGCATTCTAATTCTTTTTCTTTAGTGTCAAGAGAACTTCACTTCATTAGTTGAAATAAAAAAATATAGTTACTAATTAACTTTATTTATATTTATTAATATTATTTATTTTTAATTACTTTGAATATGATCTCCTTTATTTTAGTTCTAACACCTAGATTTTGAAAACTTATTTTAAACGTTTTTAAATTACCTCTAAACCAAATTCAAACATATCATCTGTCTCCAAAACATACTTATTTATCTTTATCTATTTTTTCAGAACAAAATAAAACACTCAGATACAGAACCAAACACTATATTAGTTTCTCGAATTTTATATCTGTCATTTGCTTTTTAAGTTCACCAAAATAAAATATTTTGATGATATATTTCACAAGTCATCTGATTCACTCTTTTTGTTTGTTTCCTTTTTTTTTTTTTTTTTTTGGCATTTGCAGGTTTTAATTTCAAGAAGTTGATTTATTGTCATTAGTCAATTTAAAATTTGGATCCCCTTTTGATTTTTGTGTAACATATTAAATATATTATATTAATATGCTATTGTAAATATAAGAATTCTTTAATAATTTTTCATTTAATTATGTAAATCTATTTTGCTTTAACCATCTAATTTTTTTATTTTTTGGATTGATTTTTAGAAACTTAAAATAATTATAATATTATTTTAGTCGTAATTAAATTAAACCCTTGCATATCATGGGTAGCACACTACTATATATATACATATATATGAGATTGAGCATTTTGAATAGTACACAACGTATTTTTCTTTCTCCAATTCGAATATAATTTTAAGAAAAAAAAGTTTATAAGTTAAAAGAAATAAGATGTTATGAACCTATAAATCTTTTTCTTTTCCAAAAAAAATACAAGGAATTCTTAATTGACTATAAAATCTTAATAAATTCTTTTTAAATAATTATAAATTTATTATTACTAACATTTGTAAGCTCAATTATCTTGTTTTATCCAAATACTTTAAAATTTTATTTTTAATAAAAAATTTAATTTCCATAAATTATAATATATATTATAAAATGTGTTAAATAAATTCAGCCAAAGCACCCAATTTATTTATTATTATCATTTGATTTGAAGCAATGAAATATTATTCATCGAAGTAAATCGATGACAATCATTCTTATCAAATATCAATACCTAACAAAGACAGTTAACAATCATATCCTAAAAAATTACTGTAAAGAAATAGAGATCCTTACCCAGATTTACAGGTTACACAGCAGCAGATGAAGGCAGACTACAAGAGGAAGAAGATAGCCGTTGGGAAGAAATGGGTTACCAAGAAGCACGTTTCGTTTACAGTTGTTTAAAGTGCGGCTCCCCTTCGCACGCGTTTTATTAAGTTGCTTCAGTGTAAGGAAGCGCTCACACGCTTCTATTAGTGAATTAGCAATTCTTCCTTTCCTTTGGCAATTAAGTGTAAGCGTGTATATATACACATACACTTCTTCTTCTTCATATATGGAAAAGAAGAAAAAAACTGATTGTACCAGAAAATCGAAACTCAGAGAAATAAGATTGTTTTCTTGTTCTTCATTCTTCTTGGTTGTTGCGTTCAATGAATTCGCATTATGATATAGCTTCCGCAAGAAATTTTACATGGTACCAAGAGCCATTGATGATCTCTGATTAAACAAGAAAATCTGCTGCAACTTTTATCTTGATTACAAGATTCACAAGAAGCTCAAGAATGGAAGAAGATCCTAATATCCTAAAGCTGCGACCCAATGATAATTCGGGAATAAGTCTTGTCACTACTCCCCTGGATGGCTCAAATTTCTTGTCATGGAGCAGATCAATGAAATTGGCTTTGATAGCCAAAACAAAACTGAGTTTTATCAGTAAAGATGCAGAAATACCAGAAAAGGATACAAAAGAATTCAAGCAATGGATCAAGGTAGACAGCATGGTTACCTCGTGGATCTTGAATTCCATTTCAAGGAACATAGTGGAGAGTTTCATGTACATAAATACATCAAGAGAGCTATGGACTGAACTTGAAAGCAGGTATGGACAAAGCAACGGTCCAATGGAATATCGGCTAAAAAAGGGAACTTGCATCACTATGACAAGGTTCTTTAGATCTTTCTACATATTTTCCAGAATTAAAAGGGCAATGGGATGAGTTAGCATGCATTACACCCATTCCAAAATGCACATGTACTGCAGCAAAAGAGAGTGCAGAGATTAAGAACTCAGACCAGCTTATGCAATTCCTAATGGGATTGAATGATACCTACGACCATGTGAGAAGTCAAATCCTCATGATGGAACCCTATCCTGATGTTAGTAAGGCATTTTCCATGGTTCTTAGAGTTGAGAAGCAGAAAGAAGCCAACACAGAACCTCAGTATACATCTCAAAATGTGGTAATGCAAGTTTACAAGAAACTAGGGCTGTGTTTGGATTCCAATTTTGGCCCATTCCCGAGATGGGCCAAAAACACAGCAATGTTTGGTTTTAGTTTTTACACCTTCACTAGGTGTAAAATAGAAATTGGGCTACTAGCCTATTTTTTTTTTATTTTATAGGCCTAGCCCATAGTGTTTTTTAATCTGTAAAATTGCAGTCATCGTCTTCAACCTTTTTTCTCCCCACAAACTCCTCCTTGTCATCGTCTTCAACCTTTTCTCCCCACAAACTCCGACCGAACCGACCACAGCCTAGCACCGTCATCACCGGCGTCAGACCCACCACGGCGTAGTGAGAAGAAATTCATCGACAGCACAGCCCCAGCGCCGCTATCACTCGCGTCCTCCCACCACGCCGGTGTTACGATGACCAAGCCACAAACTCCGTTGGAGTCCGCCGCCATTGGCCGTTCACGTCAAAGGTGTGCCGCGGGCTGTTGGAATCGATTTTCAAGCGCCACCTAGTCCTCGTTCGACACCGTGCGTCAATAAGCGAATGGCGGATTTCCCTCTATTAAGTTTGCCGACAGTTTCTTGTTCTTTTACTTTAATTGCACGATTTCTTCCATTCAATTTCTGATTTCTGAATTTTCTGTTGTCTTCAGAGTTGGGTGTGGATGTATTATACTGAAAAGTTTTTCGGTTCAATAGTATTTGCCTTAAATTATTGTCTGCGATGATCTGATCTTTCACATGTGCACAGCGCTTTCTTTCTTTAAATTATTGTCAGATTTTTTCCTTTTCCTGCTGTTCCTGTTGATTCACACATTGAATAGTGATTCAATAATGCATCTACAATAATCTGCACAGCGAGGTGTATGTCTATATATACAATATATAGTGCGATAAAAACACCACATTGAAGCTTTCATAGTTAATTTAGATCTCATTTTATAAGTTTTTTAAGCTGCCAGTAAAAGCGAAACCTCGCTAGCTTTTTCCGGTGAGTAAAACTGAATGCCTATATTTGTATTCAATAATGTGTTGTTATTGCCTTCATAACAATCTGATGTTTGAGATCTGTAGTGATGATTTATGTTTGTTAATGCAGTTATCACTTGGTTAAGTTACTTTCTATGTTATGTTACTTTCAATTTTGTAGTTGTTGAACATATTTAATGTTTATGGTAGTATATATTCTTCATTTTGTCTGTGTGATCAATCGGGGAATTGGTTGTGGAGTGCGTCCGGCATTTCCCTGTCAATATATCTTAGTTGAGTACTGGATTGTTTATGTAACTATCATGCAGTTCCACTCATTGTGGCAAGTCAGTGCCTACCTTTCTTCATATCCATGTAACTCATACCTTATAGAGATATATATGATAACTCCAGCAAATGTGCCACTTTGAGGTTTTTGCTCATACTTCTTGTATTTGTCTAACTACATAAATAGTAGAATTTATGATAGTTTCCGCTTGTTCTGGAGAAGTTTCTTTTACTTGATTGAAACGGTTTTATAAGGAGATTTAACTGTAGGGAAGTGGATTTTAACAATGGTGTGTGTTGACTGTAGTGTTTGTTGCTTCTGAATTTGTTGTAGATTTGTATGGATGATGGTGTTTTGTGGTCTTAGTTACTGGACGCCTTGTTTAAAAAGGGAATTCTTGATAAATTATATTTTTGTCAAATTTTCTTTTAGTGCTTAAAACAGCAAACTTCTATAGCTTTTTCCTTTGGTTTGATGGTGGTGTTGCAGTGAGGTTTGAGCAATGTTGTCTAGACACTACTTTAATTCAGCGGTTTCGGTGAAAATTGGAATTTTCTTGGAAATGCTCATCAGTTTGGTTCGGCTTTAATTGGATCCATACTCTGGAAAAGGGTAAAAAATGATGGTGCGTGCTTTTATGCAATTTAGCGTGCATTTTGGGAAACAATGTGGTGAACATAGTGCTGTTGTTGTAAGTAATTATAATTTTTTTTGGAAAGAAATTAATGGAATAGATAAGAAACTAGAGCTAAACCAAATCAAGTGAATATGGTATCATTAGAGCTAAACCAAATCAAGTGATTTTAAGTTCAAAATCTCGTTAGTGTCACCTAATTATAAAAGAAATGCTTCACGTACATAGATTGAATTTTGACATGAGAAGATGGTTTAATAATCATATTATTCTGATGGTGTCCTCGGAATAGTGAATGCTTAATCCCATAAGAAACTGCAAATTGTCAAGAATAAAGACATTCTTATACTGCAGGAATCCAAGGTTATTTCTATTAAAGAGAATATATATCTTCATGGCCATCAATTTGTTTCAATTGAGGTTAGGAGAATATTCTTGTTCTTGTGCTGAATGAACAATCCTCCATAGAATTTAATATAAGGTTGATATTTGTTGTTCAAACGTGCAGTGAATAGGATTCACTTCAGCATTTTAGGGTTTTAGTCAATTTCTTTCTTAATTTCTTATCTGTAAGTAAGAATAATTTGACTTCAGTTTAGTTGATATAATGAAATAGAATTTAATTTGAACGAAATTTATTTATTTATTAAATTTAGGTTTCTTTATATTATTTTTATTCAAATTTATTTTAAGAAATTTTGAATAAAAAAAAGAAAGAAGTCTATTTTATACTCTATCCCTTATTTTATCCTTACGAACTATCAGATGAAATAGAATGCTTAGAAGAGATATAATGAAATTCTTTGATTGACTCTTTCCATAAACAAAGGAATGATTCGTTTATTTATGTGACTGATGAGGCCAAAATATAATTAATTTAATATAATAAATATATATATATATAATTCTATACGAAATCTAATGTAAACAAATATTTTAAATAATAGGATTAATAACCTAAATAAATAAACAGTGCCTTATTTTATTCGAAACACGGCATGATCTGCAACCAAATATGTGCTTCAAATTTGAACTCATTTACTATTTTTCAATAGTTATTTCTTTTTTATTTTAATTTTCATTTATTTTTCTCACTATATTTTTTATACTTTTAAGAATTAACTTATTATTTTATATATAATTTATTAAATAATAAAAAACTATAAATATTATACTTTAACAGAAATAATAACACATGGTTTTATGTTCTAGTAACTCATTAGCGAGATGATTATTGTTTGTTTATAATTCCAACCCTTTGTGATGTGCGGCAGTTTTTTTCCTTATGGATATGTAAACGATTGTAATTAATTATCACGAAACTTTGATATATAAGACAACCCACAAAGATGCAACACCCAAATGACGCTGGTTCCTCCCACTCATCTCGATACGATAAAGTATTATGGACCACGGAAATGGAACACGTGTTCATTGAGTTAATGCACGAGGAGTTCATCACACACCGACTCCAATCATCCACATTTCCACCGTCATTCTGGGCTCGTGTAACCGAGCGAATGAACTCGGTTATGAGTCAGGGTTGTCTTCTTACTATGGTACAGCTTAAGGGCAAACTTAATAGGCTGCGTCGTGCTTGGCGTTTGTTAAATGAAATATTGAATAGGGGGATTGGGTGGGGATGAGATTCAGAAAGGAATACCATAACAGATGATGCAGGACGCTTGGAGGAGCTGTATCGGGTAAAAATATACTCGTGCTGCCTTCTTGATTGCAGTGTCCTTACAGAGTTGCAAACTAATTACATATCTTGACAATGTAAATAAATGCAGGAAAATCCGGAATATAAAAAAATAGTTGAGCATGGGCTTCAACGCTTTGACCTATGCACTGAAATGTTCTCACGGAACACCGCAACTGGTGGGCTCGCGCGTTCGTCATCACAACAACGTCGGACAATCCACAACACCAACCACATAGACGATGAACAGATGGATGGCACTCATTCGGGCAGCCGTCGTTCACGAGATGAGTACAAAGATACAGCATTCTCTCAATCTATTCCCATGACGTCCCCAGACGAATACTTTTCTTCCTCGGGACCATCGCAGGCTTCCGCTGGTCCATCTGGAAGCGGGCGTCGATTCCGACGAGTAGCTAGTGAGTTGCAAGCTAAGAAATGTGAGACGATCGATAGGTTGAATGAATCACTTCAAGGGAAGATTGACCGAATCGGGCCCAAAGCTACTGAATCAATTGAGCGGTGCGTAGACGAGTTGACAAAGTTTAATGATTTGCCAGATATCATCTTCACCACCGCATTGGAGCGTTTTCACAGTCACAGCACGCGCACGATCTTCTTACGTCTTAATGACGAGAATAAACTCCGATGGTTGTACTCTTTGGGCAAGTGACTGTATTGCTTGATTGTTAGAAAATTGGAATGTTACTGATTTCATTGTGCGTATTCGTGCATGTATGTCATACCGATTTACTTATATTGCACTCAATCCAAGTACCCATGCTCGTTAAGTATTTTCATGTCCCCAGCCAACAGACATCTACTGCATGTAACTTACACACTAATTTGTCTTGTTTATGTTTAGCAATACATCAACGATCGCATATATGGCAAACTCGGGAGTTGGTGGAGGTCTAGAATCGAACCCCGCAAGCGAGAGTCCGGGGACCCTAGGGACTCCAGGAAGTAACGAATCTGATGTTCCAGGAATTTTACGCATTCAGAGATTTAATATGCCTAGAGTTATTTAGGAAAAATGTGCCACGTAACACATCTTCAGTACAAGGAGCAGGATGGGTTGTGGAGATTATGACGACCCCACACCAGGGAAGGTTTTTTTGACAACATTCGCATGACCAAGCCATGCTTTTATGCTTTGGTTGATCCATTGACTAGTAGAGGTTTATTGCCTCATGGTCAGACGTCCAGAGTTACCTCAATTGAGGAGGTTGCACTTTTCGTGCAAACGGTCGGCATGCATAAAAGGCACCGCGACAATATGGAGCAATTTCAACACTCATTGGAGACTATTAATCATAGATTCCACCGAGTGCTTTCTGCCTTGTGCGCTATAGCGTCAGAACTAATAACACATCCGAATTTTACAAACACACATCCGAGAGTGGCAAATAACCCAGAATTCTACCCATACTTCAAGGTACGTACCACATCTATCATTGTCGTAACACCATCTCATAGTCTTCACAACCGCGTAATTAATACAAGCTTGTTCGGCATAATATTTCATGCATCTAGCTATACATAATTGTTGACATCGATGTAGGGTTGCATTGGAGCGATGGACGAAATGTTGGTACTTGCATGGGTCCCCCAAGTTAACCAAAATCGATACAGGTCGCGGAAAGGCCGCCTAGCACAGAATGTACGAGCAATATATGATTTCGATATGAATTTCACTTATGTGTATGCTGGGTGGGAAGGAAGTGCGGCCGATGCCCGTGTCCTGGACCATGCAGTTTCACAAGATCGAAATTTTCCTTTCCCTCCAATCGGTGAGCATTGCAATATATAAATTAGATTCAACCAACCTCTAGTTTAAGGACCAATTACGTGGCACTAGCGGTTCTCTTTATAATGATACCTTGTGACAATGCAGGTAAGTATTATTTGGTAGACGCGGGTTTCGCAAACTACCAATGTTTCCTGGCTCCTTATCAAGGAACAAGGTATCACCTACCTGAGTGGAGGGGACAAGGTCGTCGCTATCATACCCCACAGGACATGTTTAACCATGCACATTCAAGGTTGAAAAATGTAATTGAACGATGCTTCGCTGTACTGAAAAAACGTTTTTCAATACTACAGTGGGGGATGCCGAGCTACCTTCAAAACCACTAGGTCGATATAGTAATTGCCTGTTGCGCCCTTCATAACTTCATCCGTAAGTTCATCAACAATGACATCATATTCAACAAACTCGATGAAGATATTCAGACAGATATGGATTCATTCTACCATAGGGGACATCCAACCACTTACGAGATAGAAGACCAGCGCAACCTTCGAGATAGCATAGCGATGCAAATGTGGGCAACCAACCATCGAAACTAGCACTGAACGTAGTGGACAGTGTTGATTCATATGTAAACTATTAAAACTACTTTCCTAATGTAACTTTGTCTTGGAATGTTATGCTATAATATCGTTTAGTACTATTTGCATGAAAAATTATAGACTGTGCTTGATTGTTCATATTTGTAAAACTGTTTAGATAGTAGTTTTAAACAAATTGACATTTTCGTACATTTAGCAACTGTACACGTGCTGCGATTTTGCAGAATAATTATTTTGCTGACCGTAATTCTTTGCAGCCATGGCATACCGCAGATATCTGGAGAGTGCTGGATTTCCACAGGAGGACCATTGGAGTTTAAATATTGAGCAGCGCTTCATGTGGATGATACTTGACGACAACACTCGGGCGCCTATGAGAGACGATGCACTTGTGGAGGCGCAGATGAGTCATTGGGCACGTGGATTATGTAGACATTTTGAATATCCTTACACCCGAGACCAAGTCCGTGATAAATTCTACGAGTGTAAAAATCAATTTCAACAGTTCCATGGCATCACTCAGATACCAGGGATTTATTATGATATTGAAACATTTATTATGGTGTTTCCAGTAGAGCTATGACCACGTGCATTACAGGTACGTCATCTTATTACAGCTACTTAACAATCATCATTTGAAAATACTATTGTAATTTCCAACGCTAACAAATTTATAATTGGACCATTTTCACAGCGTTTTTTATTGGCTAGACGGTACTATGAGTACCCAGAGCCACATTATCCCAGCATGTTAGAGGTGTGGGGGCCCATCAGGTTGCCAGGTGTTCCTATTGAGGCACAAAACGAAGCAGGAAATAACGAAAGTGGTAACAGCGTGCGTAATTCGATGAGAGGTAGCATGGATGCACCTATTGTTATATCGGATTCTACTGCCCCATCGTTACAGTCACATACGCACATCGCCAGTTGGGATGCAGTGGACCATGTAGCTCGTGGAGATAGTGGCCCGATTCTAGCACGTAATACCTCAGTAGCTGCACGACGCAGTATCGACATGGGCTCAGAAGTGGGGGGGATTGGATCGTGGACTGACTACATTCGTCCGATTGGTGTGCAGTCTGATCGGGGTGCCCAGACGTACAGTGAGGGAGACAGCACAGCGCGCTCGCCGCGACCACGAGGACTACTACCACACCGTCGTGACGGTCCTTAGGCATACACTGCCGACAGGAAAACTTTCAAGTCGAATATTGATTTAATCATTAAAAAGAAAACAACTAATCGAGTAGTTTGTGAGTGTCAAATGCATTCGTTTCTTATATATCGTGCAGTTGTATAATTACATTTTCATCATTCCCTAAAAATTGACAGCCTTGTATGTCATGATTAAAAATAATTTTAATTGTTCTGCTTTTGACTAATCAATGCTAATTGATTAAACTTTGATTATTTACATATTTTGGAATTAATATAGTTTTCTATTTGAACGAAATTTTTTTCAAAATTTGAACCGTGTGGACACTGTATAATTACTGCATGCGTAATGCAAGTACTTATTATTTGATTTATCAATTAAATATTTTCACCGCGAATATAAAGACGGATGAAATCATTTTCAACATAATACTGTAGTGCATGTAATTATTTATTTAATTTTTAATTATTATTTAATATAAAGTAATAAACTCCACACCAAAGCAGATGACATATAGTGAATTTTTCTAAATTATCTATATAATGTATATTATATATTATTTAATATATATGCTATATGTTAAATCTAAGCAACAATTATACATAAAAATAATTTTTAACTTACAAAAATATTGATATTAAAAATATTTACTATCAGTGATACTGACTAAAAATATTTTAAAATTTTCTACCTCAATAAATTACTTAGTTTTGTATATTGCGGATAATACACCAGTACTATATACGAAATTCATATTTTTTATTACTTTAATTATCTATTATAATTAATCAATCCGAATACAAAACAAACGAATGTATTTTCATCACATTACTATACTTCAATTTACTAAATATTAATTTCAAATTTTTTGAACTTACACTATTTTAATATTTCGAACTCAAAATTTTTAATACTTATGTGAAATATTTGAGAAATTTGAAAATTGAGAAAAATATACCAATAATACATAGTTAATTAAAAATATCTATTATTCAAATGTTTATATATTATATTTTTCCAGTCCAAATTGTAGGTGTAACAAGATCATTTTCGAGATAATATTACAGTGCAGTAAATTATTCATTAAATTTGTAATTATTATTTAAAATGTTACAAAAAAATATTTAACAAAGATAATTACTTAATTTAAATATATATACTATATTTCACTAACAAACAAACTATTATATACATACACAATTATATTAATAAATATATACAAAAAAACATAATTTGACATCCAACAGTAATTTGTCTCCTATATCCCAACATCAAACATACACCACTTATTTTAAACTATTTTATATTATATCAAAACACAAATCCAAACATACCATCTATCTCAAACACATACTTATTTATCTCTATTTTTCTCTCTCTATCTCCAAAACACAAAACCAAAACACCCAAATTACAAATCCAAACACAATGTAAATTTTTCAAGAAACTTTCAAAAGAAAAGAAATTTTGTTGACAAGAAATCTCAAGTCTGTAAAGAATGTGGCAAATCAGGGCACCTGAAGGAAGTGTGTTTCGAAATTCACAGGTATCCAGAGTGGCACAAAAATCTTATGGAACAAAAGAAGAAAGCCATGTCTGTCAACCCCAAGGTGGCAATAGCTTGTGATCAGAATGAAAGAGCAAATAATGCAGTTGACAACAAAGTGATTGTTGAGGTCTTAAAGAGAGAGATAAACAAACTTCTTGGTGGTTTCAGACCCCAGACCTTGGCATTAACAGACACTACATACCATGATTTTTCAGATAACACTTATGATAACTGTATATCTAAGTCTGTATCTTACTGAAAAACTGGATTATAGACAGTGGTTCCACTTCTCATATGTGCAACAATGAATTATTGTTTACTGATAAGAAGATTGAATCATCTAATAATTGCATTCACCTGTCTGATGGCACTAAACATCATGTTAGAAGTTCAGGAACCATCATACTTTTTGACAAGATCATTTTAAATGATGTCTTATATGTTCCTAATCTACAGTTCAATCTCTTATCTATGAGCAAGCTATCTAATTCATCTAATATAAACTTTAAGTTCTTAAAATCTTGTTGTATTATGCAGGACCTCAGGATTAGAAAAGTCATTGTTGTAGCTTGTTTAATAGAGAAACTGTATATCTTGAATAAGTAGAGCTTTGACAACGAACATATTCAACAAACACTGCATGATTGCAGAGATTTTAGCCTTGCTACTTCACATATTTCTTCAGAACTATGGCATAGGAGACTAGGATCAAAATGTAATGATGCATACTAGATTGGTCAAGGATGATAAAAATCAAACTGTACAATGTGAAATTTGCCCTCGGGCAAAACAACAAAGATTACCCTTTCCTTTAAGCACTTCAGTTTCTAATGAATGTTTTGATCTTCTTCATGTGGATTTATGAGGGCCATATAATGAATATTCCATATCAAGATGTAGTTTTATGTTGACTATTGTTGATGACAAAAGTAGGTGCACATGGACTTACCTAATGCAACATAAAACACAGACAGCATATCTTTTGAAAAGTTTTCATAAAATGGTTCTAACTCAATTTAATAAGAGAATCAAAACAATAAGAAGTGACAATGGCACAGAATTTCTAGGAGAGCAAACTTAAAAATTGTTCAAGGATGAAGGGATCATACATCAAACTACATGCACATATACCCCCCAACAAAATGACATTGTAGAGAGAAAGCATAAACACTTGCTTCAAATGGCTAGATCTCTTATGTTCCAAAGTAATCTACCTAAAATGTTTTGGAGTGAAGCCATTTTAACCTCCACTTACATTATAAACAGAATTCCCTCTAGTGTTTTAAACTGGAAAACTCCATATGAAACATTGTTTAAGAAACCTGTGGATTACTCTTTTTTTAAAACTTTTGGTTGCTTATGCTTTGCTACTAACAATATGCCCCATAAATCTAAATTTGAGGCCAAAGCCTCCAAATGTATATTCTTGGGATATGCCCCTAATCAAAAGGGTTATAAAGTTTTTGACATGGATAGAAAACATCTCATTGTATCTAGAGATGTTACCTTTAAGGAAGATGTTTTTCCTTATGCAGGGTAATTAACAGACTCTATAAACTGTTCTATTCCTAAACCTATAGAGGACATAGACTATGAGGAACCTGAAAATGTAGAAACTCCTATAGAAACCATAAATGAGTCTCCTATACCTGAAATAGATGAAAACACAGTTCCTAGAAGGTCTATAAGACAAACCAATAGGCCAATAAGACTGAATGATTATCTATGTTCCTTTAATTCTGATATTCCTAACATCACTTACTCTTCTCTCAGTCACAAATGTCTTGCTACAGCAGCTGAAAATCCTCAATAGCCTAAGAACTTTGAAGAAGCTATAAAATCTGAGAATTGGATAAAAGCCATGAATGATGAGATAAAGGCATTAGAAAACAATGAGACATGAGAAGTCACACAACTCCCTAAAAACAAGAGGGCCATAGGGTGTAAATGGGTTTATAAACTGAAACTAAAACCTAATGGCACTATAGATAGATTTAAGGCTAGACTTGTAGCCAAAGGTTACAATCAAATAGAGGGAATAGACTATGTAGATAGTTTTTCTCCTATTGCTAAAGCAGTGACAATTAGAATTTCTATCCTTAGCTGCTAAACAACGCTGACATTTACATCAATTGGACATTAATAATGCCTTTTTACATGGTTTCTTAGATGAAGAAATTTATATGTAACCTCCTAAAGGTTACCCTATCCTTGAAAATCATATATGCAAGTTAAAGAGATCTTTATATGGCCTTAAGCAAGCCTCTAGACAATGGAACCAAGAACTTCCTTTCAATTGGAAAATTATGGTTTCATGCAATCTAAGTTTGATTACTGTCTCTTTACAAAAGTTACTGAGAAGGGATTATTTTATTTGTTGGTTTATGTTGATAATGTTCTTTTCACAGGCCCTTGTGAGAAAACTATATTAGAAATAAAGTCTCACTTACATAGCCTATTCACCATTAAGGATATGGAAAAAGGCTAGGATTTTTCTTGGCTTAGAAATTTGCAGGTCTGAAGCAGGAATTGTGTTATCCCAAGGCAAGTACATCAAAGATATCATTGCAGATGTGGGGCTAACTCAAGCAAAACCAACAAATACACCATTACCTGTGGGCATTAAGCTAAATGCAAATGCAGGAGAACAATTAGAAGATCCAGGACCTTACAGAAGGCTGCTTGGAAGGCTACTGTATTTAGGATTTTCCAGACCAGATGTGTGTTATGGAACTCAACAGCTGAGCCACTATATGCAATTTCCCTGTAGAGAACATTGGAATGCAACATTACATTTGGTCAGGTATTTGAAAGGAAGCATCAACAAAGGTCTATTCTTCAACACACAAGATAACTTTGAGCTAAAGGCTTTTTGTGATACTGATTGGGCAACATGCAAAAACACCCATAGATCCCTAGCAGGTTACTGTATTTTTCTTGGAGATTGCCTAGTGTCATGGAAAATTAAGAAGCAAAATACGGTTTCAAGATCCTCAGCAGAGGTAGAATACAGAAGTATGGGAACAACTGTTTCTGAACTTACTTGGATACATAGTTTGTTGAAGGATTTTCAGATTAATGTACCCACACCAATTGAGTTTTATTGCGACAACCAAGCTGCTCTATAAATTACAGCAAACCCAGTGTTCCACGAAAGAACCAAGCACATTGAAATAGACTGCCATTTGGTGAGGGACAAATACAAACAGGGGTTCATTGATCCAAGACACATATCTACAAAAGATCAACCTGCAGACATTTTCACAAAGATCCTGCCAGGGCCTAAATTCATGTATCTCGTGTCTAAGTTGAGCCTTGTCAATTTATTGACAACCTCCACTTGAAGGGGGCGTGTAAAGAAATAGAGATCCTTACCCAAATTTACAAGTTACACAGCAGCAGATGAAGGCAGACTACAAGAGGAAGAAGATAGCCGTTGGGAAGAAATGGGTTACCAAGAAGCACGTTTCGTTTACAGTTGTTTAAAGAGCGGCTCCCCTTCGCACGGGTTTTATTAAGTTGCTTCAGTGTAAGGAAGCGCTCACACGCTTCTATTAGTGAATTAGCAATTCTTCCTTTCCTTTGGCAGTTAAGTGTAAGCGTGTATATATACACATACACTTCTTCTTCAGATTTGGAAAAGAAGAAAAAAACTGATTGTACCTGAAAACTGAAACTCAGAGAAATAAGATCGTTTTCTTGTTCTTCATTCTTCTTGGTTGTTGCGTTCAATGAATTCGCATTATGATATAGCTTCCGCAAGAAATTTTACAGTTACAATAATCATATCCTGTTCAATAATAAAATTTAGACAATACCTATTATTATAGTAGACAACACCTAATATATAATAAAATAGCATCCCATACATATAACGATATTCGACCCCTTTGATGAGGGTAATTACCCTTGCAAGGAAAAAAGGAAAAAATTGCCCTCCAAACCTAAAGATATTAACAGAAATGGACAGGATCGGCATATGAATGTGCGGGTTGGGTCGTAAGGACCTGAATAAGTAAACCCGCTTTGGCAGCCGTTAGATCTTCTGACACCCGGACACCCAGATAATGCCACATGGCACTCTTCTATGTGGTACCATATACTATAAATACCAACATTTATGAACATTTACACTAAGTGTATTTATTATATTTCAATTTTACTAGCTCTCCTTAGATTGAATTCGACCTCATTTATTCTAACCTAAGCATCAGAGGTCCTTAGTTGGGAGCCACCCAACAAGCCTAACGTGTGTTCTTTTCTCAGAATCCACTAATACAGAGCTTGAAGAAGGGTTCAGCGACCTGATCTCAGAGTACCCAAATTCAACGACCCAACTCCAATTGTGCGACCTGCATCACCCTTAGTATCTGAACTTAAAAAATTGAGTTAGTTTTCATTCACGAAACATCCAATTACATGTTGTAAAGTCAAGATGTGTTCAATAACAAGAAGCCAAATTGTCTTGAATAAAATAATATATCGAAAACAAGAAGTTGAAATTATATGTTGCAATTACCCACAAACTGCGGCGGAGACATCGACCTGTGTTCTCCCCAAGTCCCCATAATTGACCTAAAGTCAAAGGCATCTTTGTATTATATTATGGCTTTAGATTAAATATTTAATTTAATCAAAAGAGTTCATAATTGACATGTAACTGTTCCTATCTCCGATCCTAAGATGGAACAATACAATAACACTTTATTGACATTGACAGAAATATTTTCAAGCTATAATAATTAGATTTCATTGAGCCCAATTAATAAATTAATTATATAATAATTTCTTATAATTATTTTATAATTGATATGTAGAGTATTAAAAAAATAAATAATTATGAAAATAATGTTGCACTTGTTACATAATTAATTGGGTTGAAAAGATTTTTCTTTTCCTTTCTGCATAATTAACAAGTCTGAACAACTCTTGAATGCAAAGAAATGAGTGATAAAATAAATAAATAAAACATTATACTTGAAGAAATTAATTGTCGTAATGCCAAACTTCACACACACATAACATACAGTTCCATATTCCTCATTTGATGAATTTGATTTACATTCTTTTCATAGTACTCAAATATTTTCTGTAATGAATTATTGATGTGTTGTATTATATCTTTTGTTTCTTAGTTCGGGGTTGGCCATGTCTTGTGAACATTTTTCTCTAATTAACAATAACTTTTTACTTTTTAAGATTAAAAAAAAAAAGAAAATAATTTTCATTGAGACTAAGATGACACATGGTTACTCCTCAAACAAATTTTGAATTGCAAAAATATAATTATGAAATTAGAAATCTATGTAAAGCACATTTATTTAATTATTAAATGAAGGAGTATTTTTTGTTGAGTTTTACAAAACACAGCGGGACTTTTAGCCTATTTAAAAAATATAGAGAATTTTTAGCTATTTCAACAAAACACACGGGGTAAAATGCATTTTAGTCAAAAATACTGATGGTCATATATTGTGGACTGAAATTGCAATTTGATCAATATGTACACATGACATATATATATATATATATATATAAGCAGAAATTAAAACGGACAATTCGTATACATAGATATGGACAGGCTAAGGATGTTATAACTATTACAAACATTTACAGGAAACAGGCGCTGATACACACTACTCTTTATTTTATTGCGTACACAACATGTGTGTGTGTGTGTGCGCTTAAGGGAAGTTAGCTTTATGCCTTGAAGCAAAGCGATGAACCAACACAAGCGCATTGCTCGCGACCTGTGCGCAATCAGTGACCCTCTTTGTTATAGCAACCTTAACATTTCCATCCATCATCGGATTCCTAAAACCATCAAGACATGTGTTTTCGAAGGTTAGAGCAGCGCCGACCCACGACTCCACGTTGCCTACGTGCCAGTCGAAGTCCTGGTCCGCCCGGCCGAGCTCCTGCACGGACTGGTTGAGTTGATCGACTGCGTTAGCCATGTTGTCTATGCAGTCCTTGACGGCGCGGTATTCTGTCGGCCTCAAGCTCCTCATCCTGCCCATCTTGGATACGAAGCTCGCCACGGACTGTGCCCGGGACAAGCTGACTGACAGGGCAGCTTGGGCCAGCCGCTTCTGGCTCTGCTGGATTGTGCTGGAGTAAGGAAGATTTTGCTGTGGGGTAGAGCATATAATGGAAAGATAAGAGAAGAAGCAAGACGACGTCGAATTTTGCCATTGTGGTTTTTGAAGTGCTGTAATAGACTGGAAACGGTGTGTTAGGTTTGGAGTGAAGTGAATATATGTTACTTATAAGGAGCTTTATATAGAGCAGTGGATACGTCTCTTTACAAACTTGGCATAGATCTTTTATTATACTTTGGTCTGATGTATTAGTGTCATATTAATGAACGTTGGACACTCATTTTTTTTTTTTTTAATTTAAAGAAAGATAAATTAAAGTATAGTTTAAAAATGAGACCGCATATAATACATACAAGAAATTAAAAAGCAGAGTACGTTTTTTGGAATTTCCAACTAATTTAGCAAGAAAAAAGAATTTTACATTCTTGTAATTTTAAAATTAACATTAGAAACGAAATATTTGCTTGCTATAATGAGAAACGAACTTTATGTTACAAAATTCCGTAGCTGCCTTGGCGAAACACCTGATAAATATTTTTATTTGTAAAATTTCTAGCCAAAGTCAGCAACAAAAGAGTTCGATTCTAAAATCAAGGACGAGTTAACTATCAAGTAAATATTATTTTTACTAAACTCGCACTGCTGACGTAAATTAATAACGAATTTCATTATTTTGTGTTGTTACTAATGATATTATTTTTTATAATAAGCGTGGACTTAACATCGGCACGTCGCATACATATATGACAGAAGATTCTTCACCCGTATCAGTCTTATTTAATATAAACCTTAAGTAACACTCGAATATTTTTCATATATACCTTTGCCCATCTGCTCTATTTATAGAATGTTGCAAGTTGAGTAGATCTTCCTAGTTACCTCTCGTTGGGATTATCCTCATCATCAGCAATTGGATAGAGATGTGGCTAACAAATACATATATTTATGTGAAGAAATTAAAAGCCAGAACATCACTTGCACATGAAGTAATTACATAATTTGTCTGTAAATTTCAAAGTCCTACATTCTAAACAACAAAAATCTGCTCTAAGATGGCCAACTGATTAGACATGCTTGCGGTTTTGAATGCCTGAGGGAATGATAAATTAATACGGTGCTTGGGTGGGTTATTAGGCTTTTTTAAATATTTTATAAGATGTTTGAAGTATTATAAGAAGTTACAAAGTGTTTGATAATTTTTTTAAGAAAGAGAATGTAAGCTCGAAATATAAGATATTATCAATTTATAAACTTATTTTTTTTATAAAAAAAAAATAAGGAATTATTAATTTATTTTTAAAATCTTAACAAGATTCTGTAAATTAATTATAATTTTTAATTTTTAATATCTTATAAGCTATATAATCTTAGGTTGGAAAGAGTTTGTCATAATTCGAAATTCGACCTTGCCAAAGTTTTAGTAGAAATTAATTACTGACTGAATTTTGATGGATTGGAGTGTTGGACCCCCACCCTATCCATTTTGCAATTTTAAGAATATTTAAAAATTATGATCATAGTTTTTCGAGTAGGAGAAAATAATATTATCGATTAAAAAATAGTGATTAACACATTTACGCATTTTCTAGTCTCGACTTTTACACACCGAAAGTATAATATTATTCAATACTTTTATGTTTTTATGTTAATTAATAATAATATGATATTATATTTCACAAATACAGACAACATAAATTAATACATAATATTTTAATTAAATTGAACCCAATTGTGAGTCGTTTATAAAATTCAACCCACAATCATTACCATCCCTTTGCTTTTCCTCAATAAATTTCAATACTACTTTCTGTGCAGCCAAATCTGAACAGATTGAATTTTCAAGTGTAATTTTTATTACATCTAATATTTTATTTAATATACATTATTAATAATTTTAAAAAATAAAATAAATAATATTTATAAGAATAAATTACGATGTCTCTCCTGAGATTTGGCATAATTACGAATATCCCCTTGTTATTTGAAAAATTATTCATACCCCTCTGATTTTAACGACCGTTTAACATTAACCCAATCTGTTAGGTTTTCATCCATTTTTTTAGTGAACTGATCAAAATGCTCTTGTCGATTAAATTATTTATTTTTTAAAAAACTTTATTTTTTATGGACTAAATGGATAATTTTTTTTAATAATTTTTAAAAAAATTTCATCCATCACATTTGATCTTTTTATAAATTTTTATTTTTTTTTAAAAAACTAAAGAAATACAGTTTGGGCAAAGTTGATAATCTCATACCCTCATTCACGGATTACATAATTACATCAAACATCAAAGGATATTTATAATTTTTTAAATAATAAAAAAGTATCCATAATTATATTAAATTTTAAGAGAAATCGTTGTAATTTACCCTATTTATTAACATAATATGTATGTATATTCAATAAAACAAAAAAAAAGTACAACAAGGCTAAGTCAAATCACACACTTCCACAACTCGAATGTTACATTATTTGGCCCTTCAGAAGTCAACTATTGGCACACCATTAATGCAAGTAAATGATGATAAGTATGAAACGGGTAGTCAATTTATATCGATAAATGTGAACGCGTTTAGGCAATTAATTATATCGATATTATTTAAAATTTAATTTACACACAAATGTTTTTGCTCTTTATAAAATTATATATATATTCTTTACCTATGGTGTATTTGTATAAAATTTCGTTATTAAGTGTAAGTTGTAATTACGGTATTTTCAAAGAATTTGCTTGTAAATTTACAAAAAAAGTATAAGGCGTTTGTGTACTTATAACTACAATTATTACTTTAAAAAATGTACACTTACGAACAAGAATAAAAAATATTTATATAATTTGATCTAAATATTAATACATAGAAAAAATGCAATTTACCTCCCCGTGATATGAGAAATGAGCAAAAATACCCTTTTATAAAAAATAACAAATTAGCCCCTGTATTTTTAAAAATAAAACAAATTACCCTCAAATCTAAATAATTGATGTGGGATAATTTACTTTATTTTTCAAAATACAAAAAAGGTAATTTAAAAATTCTTTTTTATATAGATTATTTTATTTATTTCACATATTACATAGAGTAAGTTATGTTTAGCCCTTAATACATATATAGAGGCAATGTGATGTTAGTCAATTCTAGTGATTTCTAGAAATAATTAAAGTATACGACTAAGATTTGAACCTAGCAAGAATTTTTTACTGCGAAGCAAAAGCTGTTGTTGTGTTTTTCAAATTTATAGATAATATAAACCCATGTTGGAGGATAGGACGAAAACTCCAATACCGTGAAGCTGAGCTTGGATCTTCGGTGATGATTCTATACTGTTCTTCAATATTGAATTCAAGTTTGTAATTAATGAAAGCAACATTTTAACATTTTTTAATGGCCAACTGCAATAACTAAATTAAATTAGTATTAATTGTTATAAAATGAAAAACTGTGTCGTTGAAAACAACTATTTTGAAAGCGAAATTTCGGTACTATCGTGGTGCTGACAGTGTAAATCGATCGCTCCACAAGGTTAGCACAGCTATAACTCTCTTACACGCGCACTCATGGAAGAAAGTTTGGAATAACGAACAAACAACACTCAGAAGATAAGGTGAGAAAGCAGAGAAAGAAGGAGAGAAGAGGCTCTCGAATTTTTTGTGTGTTTTTAATGCATGGAGCTGAGCCTATTTATAGATGCACGGATTGGTTGCTGCAGAAACAGGGACTCTATACCAGCCACAAAAGTCACCAACAGATTTATTCTTCAATAGATGCAAAAAGCTCAGCTAATGAGAAGTCTTGGTCATTTAGGAGTCCAAAAACGTCAGAAATAAAGGATTTAAATGTAATCTTCCCAAAAAATATATATAACCATCTCGGTTCGGGCATGCGTGTGCGTGTGGTGATTCTTCCAAAATTCACCTACCCACATTTCTCATTTCAAAGGTAGCAAGATGGTTAAATATATATAGGAGAAAAGTTGTTTATATTTTCTATGTGGGACAAGGAAAGGTGCATTAGTCATTCCCAACAATCCGCCACAAATGACTAATGTAGATGAAGAATATGATTTCAGAGTGAAGGAAGAAATATACTTAAGCATTAATATCTTTGGATTGAATTAATGCGTAGTGAAGTGAGGCAATCAATTTGTCTCATGAGAATGATATGACTCTTAAATTTTTGATAGCTCAAATTGAGACCCCCACAATCACGTATGAATTCCTTAGTGCTTGTTGTTTCGAGATAAAGTTCCGAACGCTATTAATGGTCATGCGCTTATACCATGGGTTCTAATTAGGAGTGGACGCTGGGTCGAGTAATTCGGGTCGGGTACCCGACTTGTCGGGCTGGGAAAAAACGAACCAGAACCCGAATCTGAACCCGACTGAGTCGGATACCCGACTAATTGGGTACCCGATAGTCGGGTTTGGATTTTGTCAGCTTCAAAAAATGTAGAGGGGTCAATTTTTCAAAGTGAACGTAATTCACTAAAGTAAATTCATGTAAGTCTAAACTGTAACTTATGGACACAAATACTTAAAGCTTTATAATTACCAAAAAAAAAGAGTTCAATCACATCCATAAATTATCAGAGGTCTTTGTAAATCATTTCAGTAACAAAAAAAAAGCTAAGGACTCCTAAATCCTAATGCCTACAGACTGAAAAAGCAATCAGCTCATATCACATTTTAACCCTCGAGTCCCCGATCTGTCAAGCATTAAACATACAAAGTAGAAGAACTATTAGAGAAAGTCAAACAAATTAAAAATGTAACATGACACTATGAGGTTCTAGCGTTCTATTACCTTGTCAAAAATTTACAAGTAGCAGTTAGCATCATTAAATGTCAATAATTGTTGAATCAACTCCTAACTTAGTCAACTCTACAATAAAATAGAAAACAATTAGACAAGTAAAATATATAAAGTAGAATACATAGAATTGAACAATAATCAAAATACAAGAAAAAAATAAATAAGTACATTTCTCAACTACTTCAAGTTCACTCAAATCCTCCTCAATGCTAATTGGTTTGGAGTCTTTCCGTATCCAATCTTGAGTACAAATAAGTGTTTGTACTATTTTAGGAGACAAAGAGCTCCTAAAAGTGTCAAGAACAAGACCACCAGTACTAAATGCGGATTCTGAGGCAATAGTTGAGACTAGAACTGCCAATACATCCCGAGCCATTTTAAAAATAATTGAAAACCTTTGGGTGTTTACTCTCCACCAATTTAGTATGTCAAATTTGTCTCTATGCATTTCAACATTCTCATCAAGATATTTCTCTAATTCTGACTTCACGCAATCCCCTTTTCCACCTGATTTGTACATACTGAACTCTTGTTCTATGGTGAATGTACGAGTCGCCTCATAATCAGTATATTGCATAAATGTCCCTACTGAAGAGGAAGATGATGAAGAAACACAACTAAATGATGATCCCAGGCTTCCTGACGTTCTTTGAAGAGTATGACCGTATCTCAACTTATAATCATTAAACAACTCATAAAGTCCATCTCTCACTTGTTCTTTCATCACATTGCTTTTTTCGGTTTTATCAAAGCTAAATTCAATGAACTCCAACTTATGATGGGGATCAAGGATCACGACATAATATAGAATCATATTCATCTTTTCAATTGATCCCCAATATTTGTCATACTTTTCTTTCATCTTTCTTGCCATCTCATTTAATTCAACGTCATTACTACTTAACCAATATCTGAGAAGCAAGTTAACTTCACATATTTCACGAAAAACTAGATTAGATGTGACATACAAGGCACTAGAAATGCGCAAAGTACGACTGTAAAAATGTCTTAAAAATTTCACCAATACCTTTGCCCCCAATCATAATCAGTCGGTATCCCATCAAATGGTTGTCTCGAAAGATCAGTCTTATAAGCAAGATCTACATCTTCATAAGCATCAAATGCGATCTTAACGCTTATAGCCGTCTTCAACATCAAGTAGGTAGAGTTCCATCTAGTAGGTACATCAAGAGATAACAATTTTTTCGTTTCCAATTTTTCAAATTCAACACACTCTTGAAATTTCTTATACCTAGTTGGAGAATTCCTAATATACCTGATGGCCCCTCTAATACGAGAGATGGTTTCATGCTCACCCTTTAAATCATCCTGCACAACATAATTAACTATATGTGTCATACACCTCATGTGCACATATCTCCCACCTAAGATGTTTTGCCCCTAATTTTCGGACTTCTTTTTCAAGTAAACTATAGCCCCATCATTAGAAGACGCATTATCAACAGTGATAGAGAAAACCCTGTCAACACCCCAATCAAGCAAGCATTTTTCTATACCTTTACATATTTCTTCACTTTTATGCCCAATAATTGGACAAAAGTTCAAAATTCTTTTGTGCAATTCCAATCATCATCAATAAAGTGAGCAGTGAGACACATATAATTGACTTATTGAATAGATATCCAAGTGCCTGTAGTGATGCAAACCCGTTCAGCATGATTTTTAATAAACGACTTCAATCTTGCTCTTTCATGCACATATATATTGAAAATATCTTTCGTTATTGTTCTTCTTGATGGAATAACAAACATCGGGCATGCAACAGACAAGAAATGCCTAAATCCAAAATGTTCGACTAACTTAAATGGAAGTTTATCCACAACCAGCATGTGACACAAAACTTTTCTAGTTTTGTCTTGCTCAAATTTCCAATTAACAAGAGGAGCGTCTCTATCATCCATGCGAGTTGGTTGGAAAGACAATCTATTTTGATTTCTGGTGATTTCTTGGGGGTTTTTCTTGCAAGATTCACAATGATTCTTCAAAAGTCTAGTTCCATGTGCTTTTGGGACAGCTTTGATCTCTCTACTACAATATTTGCACCTAAACTTTTGGACATTATCCTTTTCACAATGAAATTTAATGAAATGCTCCCACCACGATGATCTAGAAGTCACTACTCTCTTTTTTCTTTGTTTAGAATCACCTAAAAGATCTTCCTCCTTATCCTCTCTCTCCAACTCCTTATCAATATTATCATCAACATAATGCTCAACATTCTCAAGATGATCACCACTAACCTGATTTTTCAATCCATCCATATTTATAGTTTGGGCATTCGGTGATGAGTTAGACTGAGATGAGAGTGACTTCTAATTCCATCATAGTTTGACATTTGAAACTGAAATGAAAGATATATTCTAATTAGAGAACAACAAGAAAACCCACAATATTAAAGCATAATTAAATGGATGTAGTTAAGTGACAAAATAATAAGAAATTTAAACAAGTATAAAAGTCCACGGCATTGACAATTATTTTATATGTACTTGCATATCTAAAACTTAATAGTGGTAACTGGTACGTACAAGTTTGATATTAAATATAATCACAACAGCAATTCTTAACAGCAAGGTATAACAGACGTAGCACTTCATTAGTAAAAATTTCCTATAAAAACAACAAAGAACAACTTGCTTACTCTATCAATTAAAAAAAGGTGGAGTAGTTGTAGAGACAAAATGTAGAAATCAAAAAAAAAAAATTCCTATAAAGACAACAAAGATCAACTTGCTTATTCTATCATTTAAAAAAAGGTGGAGTAGTTGTAGACACAAAATGCAGAAATCAAAATCTGCATAGTTGAAAATTCTTTCTGCCGCAAGAATTTGGAGGGTGCTAAAAATCACAAAAGCAACCAGCAAAATGTAGGAAAATCAACATAGACAACATGCTGAATTCGTATATACTTTTTATACATCAGTATAAGCATTTTAACTAATGATTGATTTTGATCAGAAACCATCCAAATCAGGACAGTTTTTGAAAGTTTTTGCCAGTGGTAGCCCAAGAACTATACAGCTTAGAAACAATAAGAGAAATTTTAGAAACAACAAGACAACAAGACAAATATTTGAAAGCTTAATCAAATCGTCATTCCTCTTTGACAAGGGAAGCAAGGAAACTTTTGCAAATAGAGAATAATGGGCATGGTTAGGGATGAAATACTTACGACAAGTCGACAACAATGACAAGTCTCTAATAGGGGGAGCAACGCTCCGGCGACGGACGGCAAGTTTGGGCCTTCTTCTTAAGGTTTGGTATTTGGGAAGAGGAAACATAGCAGCAGTAAGCAGTCGAGTAAAGACAGACACAGTAGAGAGACTAGAGACGACAGTGTTTCTTGTATTTTACAACCAAATCGGGTTTCAGGTACCCGATCGGATTTTTCGGGTACCACTATCCTACCAAAATCCCAATCTGTTTTGTTTTTATTGGTTTTCGGGTAAATCCAAACCCAATTTTTTATCCGTACAACCCAACCCGTACACGCCAGATCCAAACGGGTCAGGTGGGGACCCAAAAAACTCGACCCGGATGCCCACCCCTAATTCTAGTGAGTGTTTTAGAAAGAACTTTCATTTTCCTTTCATAGAAGGCGGCCCACCTCCACAATCATCCAGATAGCTTATCAAATTTATAGACCACTCAACAACTGAGCTATGAGGCTATCTGCCTGAACAAAGTCAGGATTATCCATCAAGTCCTTATTAGGACCACTCAAACATACGGCTATAGATTTATATGTTCAATACCATATTCCATCAATCAAGGGATTTTAGCCCCATTGTTCTTGAAGATTCAAAGATAATTCTCTTGGTAAGTCCTTTCGTGAGAGGATCTGTCAAGTTCCTCTCGAACCTCATATAATCCAAGGATTAGGAGTTCTTTTACTGTTTCATGTCTTATACGAATATGTCTCCTTTTACCATTGTAAGCATCGTTCTTGACAATTTCAATAACAGCTTGGGAGTAACAGTGCAGAGATACTGGCACAGTTAACCCCCACAAGGGCACAACTCCCAATAAGTTTCTCAACCACTCTGCTTCTTGACCTGCTAATTCAAGAGCTATAAATTTAGATTTCATAGTAGAGCGAGCTATACAAGTTTGTTTTGCAAATTTACAGGAAATATCTCCCCCACACAAAGTAAAAACAAATCCACTAGTTGAGCTTACTTCATCATTGTTGGTGACCCAATTTGCATCACAAAGATTCTTCTAACACTTGGGAAATTTATTAAAGTGCAAACTCAAGTTTATAGTCCCCTTTAAATATCTCAACAAGCGATGTAGTGCATTCCAGTGTTCATTATTGGGATTATGAGTATACCGATTTACTCTACTCACAGCGTAAGCTATGTCAGGTCTAGTGTAGTTCATGAGGAACATGACGCTCCCTATAATTTTTGCATACTCCGCTTGTGACATACTATGACCTTTATTCTTTTTTAGACATACACTCGGATCATAAGGTGTTCTGATTGGTATCTCATTTTGACCGTCGAACTTGTCCAAATTTTCTTCATGTAGTGTGACTGACAAATAGAGAAATCATTTTCAATTTTTCTAATTTTAATGCCTAAGATTACATCGGCTTTTAAATCTTGTATATCAAATTGTACTGATAAGAATCTTTTGGTGTCCTCAAATATTTCTATGTTGCTTTAAAAAATCAACTTATCATCGACATATAGGCATATAATAACACATTCTGTCCCAAATAATTTTGAGTATACACATGTATCTGATACATTTATTTTGTATCCATTAGTTTCTGAAGTTTCATCAAACTTTTCATACCATTGTTTGGGTACTTGTTTTAGTTCATATAGTGATATTCTGAGTTTACAAATTTTATTTTTTTGGCTAGATACCATAAACCCCTCGTGTTGTTTCATATATATTTCTGCTTCCAAGTCACCATTTAGAAAGGTCGTTTTTGTATCCATTTGATGGAATATTAAGCCAAGAATAGCTGATAGTTCAACTAGAGTTCTAATGGTTGTAATCTTTGTCATAGGTGAGTATGTGTCAAAATAGTCTATGTCTTTCTTTTGTATATAACCCACAACCACTAATCGTGCCTTAAATTTGTCTATAGACCCATCTGGTTTTATTTTCTTCTATAGACCCATTTTTATTTTATATGCTTACTTTCTATAGGCAAATCCACTAAATCAAGTATGATTTAACATTATAAAATCTAGTTCATTTCTAATGGCTTCCGTCTAGAAACTAGAGTCTATGGAGGTTATTACTTTCATATATGTCTTAGGACCATCTTCAACTAGAAACATTGAAATAAAGTTTTCATTTATCTTTCCTTGGTCTTCCGTTAAGAAAACAGTTAAAAGTCTGGTCCAAAACTGTTTAGATCTTTGTCTTTTACTTCTTCTAGGTTCATTCAAAATAGAATTACAGGAAGTTAGCAAAGATTTATTGCTTGAAGAGGCTATGTCCGTTCTAGAAGTTTTAATTAATGGAAAAACTAGTTCAATAAATTCAACAACTCTTGTTTCACAAAGAGATTTATTGTTTAAATACATGAATCTATATGCGGTACTATTTTGGGCATATCCAATAAACACTTTGTCAAAGGTTTTAGGTGAGGCAAGAATTTCCAAGGGTGAGGCACAAGTCTTCGTGCTGTCTCGCCAACACCATCAAGCTCCTTGGAACGACCTTGTCATACATGAGACCAGTCATAGCGAGTCCAGCAAGGGTGTGCAAGTCCCATAATGAGATGGATAACTCCCCAAGGACATTAGATGAGTCCATGCTTGACAAAATGCCTTGATGACATCAGAATTGCAGTTAAAGTGAACAATAAAGCGTACACGGAGTCATATACTTGAGCCGCAACTAGCTTGTGCTCGCATAGGATTGAAGACGTCTTTGGTCGACTCCCCAAATCATTTGATGTAGCAGAACTCGCTGTTGCATTGC
>NC_026145.1:2369193-2377318 GCF_000512975.1 Sesamum indicum
CTTCGATGATGCGGCGGCCTAGCGTCGGTAGAAAACTTGGTTCGTTGTAATGATGGTGATGAGTTGCTTGTAGAGACCACACCTTGAAAGTCTTGCTCAGTGGAACCTCTCAAGACCATTGATCAGGGTAGAGTGGATTCATCAATCTCGGTCATTGCTTTGCATACGATCGATAAAGTGTTTCGCTATCCCATTGCGGCCAATTCTCGATATATTTTTTATTAAGACTCCAATACTTTAATTTTCTATTAAAAGTTTGAAAATTGTTGCAAAATGTATGTCAGATGTAGCCGGGATAAACATTCATTATCAACTCATAGCCTACTTTCTACGAAAGTTCTCCACACGAGGAAAGACATATTCCATTTACAACATTGATATATTCGGCAATTTAATGCCATGCATGACATCAAAGTTGTTATATTAAGTATTACACTGGTTTAAAATATTCATATAGAGTATGATTGTAGTTTGAACATCACAATATAAACGAAAATTTTGCCTCTTCCTTATTAGTTAGTCATTCATTTTAAAGAAAAACACTTGTAAGCAGATATGTGAATAATTAAACTGCAAATATCTATTTTTTAAGACATTCTTTCCTTTTTCTCTGTTGTTTCTTTTCATATGTAGTGTGTTAATCATGTGCCATATATAAACTTGGGTAATTATCCCTCTACTAGGATTGTGATCCACAAACCACGTCCATTGAGTGTGGAGGTAAGTAGTTCTTCTCAATTTTTGTACAAGTCGTTTGCATTTGAGTAATAGCTTTATCAAGTATAACGTATTTATTTATTCCATTGCAGCCTATTCTCGATATTTTTCTATTACGGCTCCAATACTTTATTTTTTTGTTAAGGTTTAATAGTTGTTGCAGAATATATGTCAGATGTAGCAGGAATAAATATTCATTATCAACTTATCGCGTACTTTTTATGAAAGTTCTTCAAAAATAAAAGACATTTTTCATATTCAATGTTGATATATTTGGCAATTTAATGTCATGCAACAAGTATGACATTGAAGTTGTTATATGTAATTCTTGAATGGAGTTTGGAATAGTCAACTTTGTCATGCTTCTTTTTCTTTTTTCTAAAACAATAAAAATTAATAAAAAAATCAGATGAGGTGAATAAAAAAATTTAAAAATTTGTAAAAGTACAAAAAATATTTCGAAATAATTTTTAAAAAAAATAAGTAAAATTATAATCCATATATTTTATAAGTACATTTTGTTCAGTTTATCAAAAGAAATATATGAAAACCTAAAAAATTGGACTAGTTATTAGACGATTGTTAAAACCAGGAAAATATTGATAATTTTCAAATAACAAAGGAATATTTATATACGATGATGTGTAATTTTAGAAAACTAAAATCGTTTACCCACACAACGTTATTACACAACATCAAAATAGATCAAAAAAGCACCCCCTAATCCAGCCTAGCTATTCCTCGTGGCCGTTTTCAATGTGAAAATATAGAGGATATCTGTGGGAATTCAAAGTGGGAACTTGAATTTTAGTTTGTCGCGTCTGAATTCCAATGATTCTCTAATTATACTAAAGTAGACATGCGACTTTCATTATTCCAAACTCTTTCTAACTTCTTGATCGAAACCGACACTGGAGCAATATGAACCCGTGGACGTGCGACTTTCCTGTGAATCACATATAGTCCACAACATTTTTTAGGTTGTTGTTTGATTTATAGTTCACATAAATCGTATATTTACATAAATCTATAAATATTAATCTTTTATACCCTAATACAATTTTTGCCACCTATTCATTTTTTGTCGCCTTATATATTTCTCCTATGAAATTTTATTGTCTTACACATAAAAGATTATAATCGGGATCCTTCCACACGACATGGTTTTTATCATTTCTTGCCTTGAATGTTCACTTATATGCACGAAGGAATCAAAGTTTACCTAGACGATATTGGACATTTACTTACGAGTCTGACGCAATTGCGAATCTAAGGATTAAATCTGTAAATTATTATTAAATTTTTATAAGTAATATATTAGGATTTTATAAATTTCCTTCAAATATATTTAAATTTGGATTCATAATATTTTGCCATTCGAACTATGATCATTTTTACACTTTAGCATCTAAATCTTTTTTTGTGTCAACTTACCATCTCAACATTACAAAATTTTATATTTTGCCACTTATAACTATTTTTCAACCAAGTTTTTTTGTCTAAAAAAATCACATGCAGTGCACATGTGATATGCACAACATGTGATGTGATATTTTTCACACATGCACAACTTGTGATGTTTTTTTCGACAGAAAAATCAACAAAAAGACAGTGATATGTGGCAAAGTACAAATTTCATAATGCTAAAATGGTAAATTGACACTAAAAAAATTTTCAATGCAAAGTGTAAAACCTACTACATTTTGAATGATAAAATATAATTTACTCTTTAAATTTTGAATCTATTTTATAGTATCTTAACAAACTATATAAACTCGTAATATTTAGATGATTTTGATAGTTGAACCAAACGCAATTATAATCTAAGGATCAATTATACATAATCTTAAAAAGAAAAGCATTAAACATTTATGGGATTTGCTTATATGAAAATTAAAATTAAACACAATGTTTCATAAAGTGATCTTGAGGACTTGACTTTCACCATCTAAACTATGATTCTTTGGCAAATTGGCATGCACCAAGCAAGTTCTTAATTGATTGGATTATTAGAAATTATTCCTAATGCAACAAAGGAACTCATGAATAAATAATCATAAATGCCTTGATTTTTCATAAAGAATAAAATTTATTAATTTTTAATTGAAAAATCTTTATTTTTTTAGTTTCCTATTATTTTATTTTGCGATAATTATAGAGGTCTTCCTTCAATCTAAATAATTATACGCAACACCCCCAAACATTTGTTACATTTTACAAATCGACCCTATTATTTGATTTTAAAAAAAAAATAATGATATCAATAAAAACTAATTAATAGAAAACTATATTTTAAATGAATTTAATGTAATTTACCTTCTTTTGATATTGTAAAATGAGCAAATTATCCTCCTATGAAAAAATAATAACAGTTTACCCTCTTGTATTTTTTAAAATGAAGCAATTTACTTCCCTATCTAAGGAGCTAAATTTTTGAAAAAATATGGGGGGAGAGGGGTAAATTGCTATATTTTTAAAAATACGGAGAGATAATTTTTTTTTTTCATATAAGAATAATTTACTTATTTACAATATCAAACGAGGATTGCTTGTATTTTTCTTATTTTTATGTATTGACTCATTCAAGGGCTGGACAATTTCATCAAAATCAAACTATATCTATTTAAATCTCCATTGACTTTTGGTTTACATGCAAGTAGACCACCTTACGTCTATGAAATTACATTGTCCTCTCCCTCTTTGATAAAATTTTGAAATACATTCAATGATAATAATAAATGGATTTGATCTTATTTTAATTAAAATAAATAGTATCTACAAAATTTATTATAAATGGTGCTATTTTATATTTAATCTTATCATATTAAATTGTATAAAGCTAATGAGCACAAAAAAAATAATCAACTATTTTTGTGCAAGAATCCCCTTTCAGAAGTTACCTTTAGTATTGTAAATAGGTCGAATGCATTATTATTTAAATTTATTTAAATTACTAACGAACATAAAAAAATGCATTTAATTTTAATTTAGTTAATTATAATCAAATCGTGTCCGAACCAACTTTAATTAAATTAGATGGGAGTCGGGCTCAAATAATCAAATATTTTTAATATATATATATATGTGTGTGTGTGAATCGAGCTCGAGCCAGGGGAGCATGAATTTTTATTAAATGAAAATAATGAAATTCAACTTTGATTTGGTAAATTAACGAATAGTCTAAACCTAAGGTTTGAATAGTGATTAGGCCTAATTTTTTGTTATTTTGGGCATTTGACTTGGTCATGGATCTGAATTTTTTTGAAATGTTTACAAGTTTTTTATTTTCTAATTTTATTAAAATAAATCACGTGGGATCTAATTAACTCCAAAGACATGTAATTATTTCATCAAATAATATAATTCCAATGTAATATTCTTTTTAAAAAAAATGTCATTTGTCATTGAGACAAACTTTATTTGCTTAATTTTAAAAAGCAAATGGATCAATTATTTTGATAGTTCAGCCAAATTAACGCAATTATAATCAAAGATCAATTATATATAATCTCAAAATGGAAAAAAATCAAACATTTATGGGATTTACTTATATGAAATTATATTACTCTCTCCCACTCATTTGATAAAATTTTGAAATACATTCCATGATATTAATAAATGAATTTGAACTTATGTTAATTAAAATTAATAGTATCTAGAAAATTTATTATAAATTGATTTTTATATTTAATTTTATCATATTATATTTTATATAAAGCTTATGAGCACAAAAAAAAAAAAAAAAAAACCGATGTATTATTTTGCAAGAATCCCCTATGAGAAGTTACTTTTAGGCCGTAAACAAATTAAATTGAGTTGTAAGCATTATTTTTCAAATTTATTTGAATTAATTACTATTAAATTTGAATTGGGTTGAAGTTTAATTTAATTAGTAATAAAATCAAACTCAATGATATTTAGTTAAACTTGAAGCAAATCGAGTTTAAATAATTTAATATTTTTAAATATATATATATGTGTGTGATTTTTTTATCAAGCTCGAGCAAAATTTTGTCAAACAAAAAATAAAGTTCAACTTTAATTTGTTAAATTAACAAATAGTCCAAACGTACGTTTGAATAGTGAATTGAGGCCTAATTTTTTGTTATTTTGGACATTTGAGTTGGTCCATGATTGGAATTTATTTTTTTAAATGTTTAATGCTTTATTATTTTATTAAAATAAAACACATGGCATCTAACTCCATAGTGTAAATATTTCATCAAACAATAGAATTGCAATGTAATGATTTTCTTTTTTCTAAAAAAAAATGTCATTTGTGATTGAGACAAACTTTATTTGCGTAATTCTTAACAAGAAAAGTAATATTTAATGAAATTTTCATGTCTTTTTAAGAACATATGTAAATTAGTAATGAATATAATTTTAAAAACGTCGGAGAGTTCATCAGCAATTAGACCAAACAATGAAGTAAAGGGTGTATTATACTTAAATCCATCTAAAAATATATATTAAATTACAGTTTTTCCCAAAAAAATTCAAAATTATATTTGCACCCCCTCCAAAAATTTTCTTTTACATCTAACCCCCTTCGTTATAGTTTGGATGAAATATGGTTTTGTTAGCAAAATAATTGCTTAAAATTTTAATTTCACCCCTCATTTAATATTCCTATGTAATAATTTTGTATTTATAAGAAAAAAATATAATAATATTAACTTCACTTCATATATATAAGTTACATTTATCCCTAATTGTAATTGAAAAAATATACATGGGTATATTAAATGAGGAAAAAAAATAAAAAATTATGTATTTTTATTTTGTTAATGTCAGTATTTTTCATCCAAATCTTAACAGAAGCGGCTCATGTGCAATCAGAGAATTTTTTAAGGGGATATAAGTGTAATTTTAAAATTCTTTTATAAAATAATTTCACACTTCTAGAGGGGATCTAATTAACTCTAAAATAAATAAAATAAAATAATCCCTTTTATTTTTATTAATCACGCGAGAATTTTGGCGACATTTGAGGCCTAAAAAGTTAGGAAATTTCTAAAGCATTACTCTTAGAGTGTGTTTGGTTGGGGTAAAAGTGGGCGTATAAGAAAAATAGAAGTAAAAATAAATGTATAAGAGATAATTTGGTGTTTGGTTAGAGAGAAGAAATTAAGGTGAAGTAAAACTCGATGTATATGAAACTCCTCCAAAGTCCAATTTTGTTTTCGTTCAAAATGAGCGAAAAAGTAAAAGTATAAGGCCAAAAAGACAAAAAAGTACAGTTTTATTTTTATTTACTCTATTACCCATATATATCTATATATATATAATTTTCCTCAAAAGTACAGTTTTATTTTTATTATCAAGTACTTTTTTATTTTTGGTATCAACAAAGGCACTGATGTTTGTTGAATATTCTAATTAATAAAAAATATTCTAATTCTTATTCGATAAATATTTTTATTAATAAAGTTTTAAAATTTTGATATACTAAAATTATATTACTATAATATTAATTTATTTATTTTCTAATACAAAACAAAAAGAAGAGATATTCAATAAAATTACAAAAATTAGTATTTTCTTCTTAATATATTTTTCTCGTACCAAACAAGGAAGACTAATGTTCTTTCACTTCTTTTTGAATCAAACCAACTTTAATTTTAATTTATTTTGAATTATATCTGGTGGCATGATATTATATATGGGGTATTAATTAAGTGGACTCATGGATAAAAATTGTTGTATAATTCAACCCCACGCGTAAATGGTTTTCCTCGAACGAATTTTCATCTTCATTTACGAAAAAAACAATTATATTTCAACGTTCAAACCCAAGAAAACAAGTCAAGATGTTTACATCTAACTAACAGTCTATATATAAAACTAAGTCCAGAAAAGACCTTGGAGACTATTACATCTTTGTAATGACCCAATTTGGTTGGATGGTTCCCTAATACATTAATATATTTTCTATTTTATTGAATATTGAAAGCTGGACGCAAACTTAATACCTCCCGCTCTATTTTAAATAACAGACATACCAAGATTCGTATTTTTTATTTGGATTGTTCGGATCCAAATCATAGTGTGTATGGACTCACGGGCATCAATCGATTATTCTTAAATTTGTGGTTCATGTGAACTTCGTACAACAAGACAAATCTATAAATATCCGTCTTCTATGCCTAGGTGCAATATTTGCTCACATAGTATTTCTTAGTACTTGTAAGTATTTTTTCTTTACGGTCTGTTCAATTTAGACATAAAAAAATTATACTCGGGACCTTCTCGGTGATTTTTCGTCTTGTAGATATCTTCTCTTAGGAGAAACTTAGTCGTACCATTGAGCAGTGTAAACATAATTTAAAATTTACGCACGTCAAATATATACAGGTTAATTATACAAGAATTATGTTATTTGTTTTATTTAAAAAAATGTGCACATAATGTGTATATATTAAATAAAATAAAAATTCAATAAAATAGATGCGTCTTGGTCAACAGCCTCACTAAGTCTTGCGCAAAGTACAAACGTTTCCATGCACTTTCCGACCTTCCAATCGGGATGTGAATGCCGTGTCTGCACATTTGCGTAGACGAATTGTTTATCTAAAACTGAGAGTGTAGTTTGACTGCTTGCCAGATTATTTCCATTCTTTTTCTAGATTTTTTAAAATTTTATATTTTATTTAAATAAATATTGAAGTGTTAGTATAAAATGGCATTTTTGGAGTTTATAAATAATTAATGTAGTCATGTTAATTTTTTTTTAAATTGAGGTATAGTTTGATTCGACCGTTGCGTAATGAATCATATCATAATAGTTGTCAGATATTGATTTTGGAATTATTAATCTTAAAAATGTGAGTGATCATGTCGTTTGAATTCATAATTTCATAATTATTTAATAAATATATATTGTAGTTAGAATCTAAAATTAAATTATTTTGAAGTTAATGAAGGAATTAAACCTATTTTTTTACACTTTTTCCCCAGTCTTTTGATTTTGTTGCACTTTGCATTTTTGGAGGAATAATGATGAAATATTCCATCCGCGTGTGTACATGCATGCGCTTAAGGGTGATATTGGGTTCAGTAAAATTGTATAGGTCAAACAGGCCCCAACTTATGGAATCATTTGCACTTTGTCTCCCAACCTTTTAATAAAAATAAAATAAATAAAAAATAGAAAAAAAGAAAAAAAAATCTAAAAAATGGAGAAAAAGTTCAGTACATAATTTGCAGATAAATAACTTCACATTACAAGATAAAATCAAACAGAAAAACCATGTATGAACTTTCTGCAATATCAGGTGCGTGAAACCCTTAAACTGAGCAAGAAAATTTTAAACTTCAATTCACAAACATAAAATCAGCAGAACATTACAAAGATTGAATAAAAATCTAGATGAGAAAATAAGAAAAATTGACTGACCCAAATGAT
>NC_026145.1:2377370-2425940 GCF_000512975.1 Sesamum indicum
CAAATACACTACTATTGTATAAAAAGAGAAAAAATCAAACTAAAAGAAATAAAGAAAAAAAAATCGTGTATATCTATTGGCACCACCATCAAGCATATGTGGGTATTTCAATCCATGCCAACATTATATTTGATTTATAATGTGAAGTCGTTTATCTGCAGATCAAGCATTAAATTTTATAAGAATTTTCTCCATATTTTTTTAAATTTTTTTGTTCTATAAAAAGGTTGGGGGGCAAAATATAAATGATCCCTTTGGAGGACTATCTGCATTTAACATTTACAATTAGATCGCCCTTAGGCGCGTATACACATGTGGACAAAATATTCCACCATTATTTTTCGACAAAGTGCGAAGTGCAACAAAAGCAAAAGATTAGGTGTGAAAGCGTTAAAAAAAAAAGTTTGGGGATAAAATGCAAATAACCCCATGCGATGTTTGCGTTTTACCTTTTCTAAAAAGGTGCAAATTACCCCTTCCCTCTATAAGTACATCGCACACGTAAAAAATACGAATGGGTAAACATTTTTACTACTACAAGTACCAAACTACCCTTATTTTTTCAAATAATTCCAAAATTTTAATTATAATATATTTTTATATTTAAACATAAATTTATACATTTATTAAATTATATGTATTTTTAAAATATAATATAAAAAATATAATTACATATTAAATTATACGTGAACGACGGCTTCCGCTGAAAAAAATGAGGAGAAGTATAAATATATCTAAAAAAGATACAAAAATAATTTAACACATCTTATAGTTTTAAAATATATGGTAAGATATTTTTAAATTTTTAAGCTCCATAAATTAGTTACTAATAATATTAGGGAGCTAAGGATTTGCAATTAATGAGAAGCAAACTTCATAATATAATTTTTTCAAAAATAATCTTATCTTATCCAAATATTTTAAATATGAAAAATATTTTATTATTTTAATATGTATTTATTAGCTTAATTGAATTAAATAATTTTAGCTTAAAAATTTATTTGTTAAATAATATTACAAATTTAATTTTTATATATAGTTTATAATGCACATTTTAAATTACTCCGACATTCATAGCTACTGCAAAATATAAATTTAAGTCTTGGGTCCCTCAACTTTCCTAATTTTCCAATCTCAGCTGTCTGACATCAAATAATTAAAAATATATAATTTTTTCATTTTGAATTTAAGCATCTAATTTGACTTGAGCCGAATTATAAACTAAAGTTAACAAAAAAAGAAAAAACAATTTTTTTCTTTATTTTTATATTTAATATCAAATTATTAAATTTTATAAAATAATATTTTTTAGAAAAATATCAGAGGTCTTAAAAAATAAAATTACAAATTTAACAAGAAAGAAATATAGTATAATTAAATAAACCTATAAGTGGTGTATGGCTAAATTTATATAAATATTTAAGAATTTATAAGATGTCAAATTTTATTTTAAAAATAAATTAAGATGATGAAACTCATAAGATATAAATAATTGCGGATATATATTAATTTGAAGGAATTCGTTAAAATTTAAAAAATAAATTAGAATGTTTTTAGTTTTTTAAAAGAGCTTATAAGCTCCTAATATTATTTTTAAACCTTATAAATTCTTTTTTCTTTTTTATCAAATTTAATTTAGCATCTTAAAAAATTTAAGATATCATAAGATATTTCTAAAAATTTATAAGCTCGACAAACTCCTTCTGCAGCCGTTAAAAATAAAACGTTTATCCCATTGGTGCAAATAAATTAAAAAGAGTATTTTTTGGGATTATATTTTCTACTTTTAAATTATTTAAATAATATAAATTTAATCTAAAAAAAGTATAAATAATTAGCTCCCTAGCAATTTTTATAATTTATTAACAAAATTATAAATATTAAGTTATTTTTCTAAATACACGAACTTCAATTTTATTTAATTTTTATTATTTGTTTTAATATTTTTGTAAATTATTTTTTTGACCATAAAGTGGAAATTATTACATACAACCTATGTCAGGTTTGTTTCCTCTTTTCTGTTTCTGTCCTTTTTCCGTTCCCACAAACACACGCCACCTGGAAACGCAAATATAAATACAGCTCCAATCCCCAAAACCACCACCATCTCACCCCCTCTCACCAACACTCATAAAACCAACCTGCCCCTCACCCGAAATGGCATTCCCCTCCACGATCGCGGCGGTCTTAACGGTGGCGCTGTTGGTAGCTGCCACCGGACTGGCGGAGGCGCAGTCTGACTGCGTCGCCAAGCTGGTGCCCTGCGCAGAGTACTTGAACTCAACAAATCCATCGGCGACCTGCTGCAACGCCATCAAAGAAGTGGTGTCAACTCAGCTTGACTGTCTCTGCCGCCTGTACAACAATCCGGATCTTCTCGGCGGGATTAATATTACTCAAGCGCTTTTGCTCCCCAAATACTGTAATCTTCCTGGCGACGTCAGCGCCTGCAACGGTATGTAAATGAATTTTGCGTTGATCGGTTGTAAATCGAACTGTTTTTTCCGTTTTGGTTTGTTTTTCTGGTGGTTGAGTGGTTTTAGAGCGCCGATTTTGAGCTCAATTTTGCCAATGTTTATTTCATTTGGGGGTTTTATGATGAGAAATTTGGCTAAGAGAGTTTGGATTTGAAGTCCTTCAAATGCAAATGCTATTGTGTTGATGAAGATTGGGGACTCAGTCCGACTTCGCTTTTCTTTCATTTTCCCCATTTAAAAGGAAAAAAAGGGTGCTGCTTCGAGTGGTGATTGAGGGAAAATTGGTTTAAATGCAATTTGCACGAGAAATGAGCAAATACGCCTCTTAAAAAAAAATCATAAATTATCATTTTGTATTTTAAAATATAAAGCAAATTAACCCTAGAATTTTTTTCACATTTCACATATCACATCGGATACAATTGCATTTTTCCCATAGAAAATTATTGTTTTTGTAGATTCAAATTTAATTATTTGGTTTGTTTTAAAATATCAAATAAAAGAATTAGTGAAAAATGTGGGTTTACTTTTTAGTAATTCAAAGTCTTGGAATATTATTTTTATGGTATATTATTGCCAGTTGAGACCAATTAATTATTTTCAAGTTACTTTTCAATTAAACCGTAAAGTTTCAAATTTTTAGACATTAATTGTTATTTTTATCCCAAAAAATGAATATTCCTACCGTTTCAAATCAATTTTATAATTACCCTTTTTTACTATAATTGTATACAAATCTTGATTTTTATGTTGTTCATGACAACAGCTTTGGCGCCGCATCCCTCATCTGTTCCTCCTCCAGGTATCTTTTTACCTCTTCCATCTTTATTACTTACAGATATCTCATTTTGTGTTTGAACTCTCCCCAGTAATTATATAACTAATTGGACGTGTCACGTTCAATGTATGTGGATAGAAAATTAAAAAATAGAAAAACACATAGATAAGATATAAAAAAAATAAAAAAAAAATATTGAATGTGGTTTATTTTGTCGAAACATGAAATCAAACATAGTGTTAACTTTTATACCAGGGTTTAAATTTCTTTGTCCGAACATTCGATTGAACAGTTATGGTCAACTGTGGGGGCACCCAAACCGCGTGAATTTGTCCAAGTGATGGTCATCTCTTTCACATTTAATTTAATGAAGTCCACCTACTACCTCATTATTTCCCACCACTCTTTCACATGGAACTTTTATGAAACTACACATATATATATATATATATATATATATATGATTGATTAATGCATGGTGCAATGATTATTTGTATTAAACCAATAATTTTAATTCGGTTAAAATTGAATATTATATTTGTTAAAATCACACCTCATCTAAATATTTATATTATTTTGCAAAAAAAAGTATTTAATATTTAATAGGATAAATTATAACGATCTTTTTTAAAATTTGTTATAATTACGAATACCCCTCGTTGTTGCAAAATTACCAATAACCCTCTAGATTTAGCGATCGTATAACAATTAGTCTAATTCGTTGGTTTCCGTAAGGTTTTCATCAATTTTTTCTGCTGAACGTCATTATGGATTAAGAATCATAATTTTATTTTTATAATTTTTCCATCTACCCTGTTCGAATTTTTTTATAAATTTTTATTTTTATAATGAGAGCATATTTGACAATAATTTCATTCAAGAATTACATAATTTCATCAAACTTCATAGGGGTATTTGTAATTTTCAAACAATGAGAAAGTACTCAAAATTATGCCGGATCTTAGTCATAATTTTCTCTATTCAATATCTTAATACACCACTTCACGTCCAAAACTCTCTGCACATGAAAAACTTTCTTTCATATATAGTTGATGATAAAATTAAAACACAAAAACTTTTGTTTGATCTAATTCTAATACTATATTAAATAACTGACTCATCTAAAATTCTAAACTTTAAAAAAAAAATAATTTAATATGTAATATCTTAACAATATTTAATCTTTGTAGCCAGACGGAAGCCATGCGACAATTTTTGCAAAATATTGCGGCAAGTTGATAGTTAATATGATAATCAAGTTAAAGACAGAGTTCATTTGAATCTAGTTTAAGAGGCAAAATGAAAATTTTAAGATTGATTTATTTATGTTTCGGTATATACGAATCGAGATTAAAAATATCGAACAATGTTGATCATACACTATCAATATAATATAATTTTACTGCTGACATGATATGATCCACGACATAATATCAAACAGTGGTTGTTTGTGTTTCCGTTCTCAGTTTTCAGTGATGAATATGTGCTTTTAATTTTATTTAAGTTTTTGTGTGAAGTGAGATTTTATTTTGATTAATTAATAAGATTGTGTTTTATATTGAACTGTAGTGTGAATTAGTATATTTATAATGAGAATATGTATAGACAAATATATTTTCATTTTATTTGCTGTTTCAAAATAGTTGAAAATGAAAATACAAACAAATAGGCTTATACATCACAAAGGGCAAAATGGGACTTTTAACTTTAATAGAAAATATCCAACATGTCCTTTTTTCTTACAAAATTACCAACATGTCCTTGTATGTGTGTGTATAACATGTGTGCGGTTTTACGTTGCTTATCACAGCCGTTATTCGATGCATTCACTTCTCTTGAGATTTTGGATTTTGACATTCACTTCCGTTTGAGATTTTAATACATGACAAAGATCTCCCTTTTTCTGGTTTTCTTGTGCAATCGAGATAAAACACGATTACAATATCCCACATTTATCTGGTTTTCTGTTCTTAGTTTTTATTATCTTAATTAAATCAATGATAAAATTACAATACCCCACATTTATCTGTCAACCTTTTACTCCATCCTAGTTTAAAATCAAGGCCTAAAGGCTCATTTAATTTTTGGGATGGGATAATTAGATAATAGGATTTAGTGGTTTGTGTAATGCCCAATACCACCTCAAGAGATGGGATTGACAGGCCCAACAATAATCCAAATCCACGTCTCAAACGAAAATTCTTGCTCGAATCAGATTTGATCAAACCAAATTAATCACAGAGTAAGCGTATTGCATTTACTATGTGATTTGTCATTTTCTTGAATTATACACCAATCACATCAAAAGTGTATTACACTTATCATATGATTAACTCGAGTCTGATCGAGTCGGGTCCAAACTAGAGTTTTTTATTGTCAAATTATACTGGGTCGTGGTCCAGAAAAAATAAACATTGAATTAGACGGGATAGGATGAACATGTCCTAAAAGGCTCGAGTAGGGACAAAAATATATCATTTAATTTTTAACCATATTACACCTATGCATCTAACTATTTGACATGAATGTTTTCACAGCCGTACCCGGTGGCGGCGGCGGCGGCGGCAATGCTGCAGGCAGGATTTCATGGATGGGGATGCCAGCCCTTCTCTTGGTGTCGGCTCTCTCCTTTTTCTATTAAGTGATAGCTTCACGTATAGTTGAAGGAATGACCGATCGATCCTCACCTCGCACATACTTTGAGTAGGATCACCAGTGGTTGAGAGCTTATACGGCTGTTTCGACGATTATTTCCTTGCTCATTGATTATTTCCTCTGTTTTCTGTATTTGAGATGAATTTGGCGATGTTGAGACTTCATATGTATCCTATTATACGGTATTTCTCCTTGTATGACATGATTACATTATGTAGGTCTTTTTGTATGTATGATTATTTCATGGATGGTTGATATCTATACATTATCTATATTTTATTATTATCGGAGAGCACCTCTCATGATGTGTCATTTTTTTTATTATTTTTTTAAGAAAATTCAATATTTTTTCTTTTTCTCAACTTTCAATTATCTCTCTCCTTCAACTTTTTATGTTTCTTTTAGTTTCTCACTTTCTCTAGATAAAAACTCACAACTTCTATCTTTTAATATTTTTTATTTAATTAATTAAAATATATATTTGAAAAAAATAAGAATTATATTATTTATATTTTAAATTAATTATACACACATTTAAACGTGCCACACACACTTGTAATTATAAAAATCCCTGTTGAAATTCCAAGAAGATTATATGGGTTGTTTAATTGGTCATATATGTGCAAGACGCAAAAATTGTTCGAAAATGGTCCAAATATCTCCACTTGCTATCCCCACAATTAATATATTTTGGATAGTGTTTGGGAAATAATCACTTCTAAACAAATTTAATTTATTAAAGACCATTTTATCCTCATGTCATAAAAAGATATTTTTTTTTTTTTTTTTGCATATATTTGCGCTAGTTGTTTGTCAATAATAATTTTATTTCAGTCAGTATATTCCATATTTAAGTTTTTAAAAATATTAATAAAAAATAAATATTTATTTTGATGATGCTCACACTGAGTAATATAGCTATTGATTTATACATAATAATTAACTTGCGTGATTGCCAAAAAAAAATATTTTTATAGTTAATCATAACTTAACTTATATTATTTAATGTTATAGGAATAGTATAATTAGATAATATAGCAAATAAAATATAAAAAATTTAAATATTAAATTTGTGAAAGTGTAAATTTGATTATTGTTAAATTATTTAAAAAATTTCAATATAAACTCTAAATACGTAATTTTGAAAATAAATAAAAATAATAAAGTTGAATTAAAATTATTGTAATGAAGATAAAATAGTAAAAAATAAAGTTGGATTTACTTATAAAAAAAGTCAAAGCAGCTAGAAGTACCCTCCATAGTGCTGCTAGCTTTTGACTTAAAAGTCCTTTTTGATAGTTTCAAAAACAAAAGCTAACATTCCAAACACTTTAAAAGTATTCTTCGAAATACAAAAGCTGAAACTCGCTTTTTAAAGCTCCCATAAACACTCCCCAATTTATCAATAACTAACCATTAGTTTTGCCAAATTTATATCCTCTTTTTATTTTTATCTCATCCAACTTTATAAACATCATCTAATTGCTGCTGGGCCTGTCAACGGTAGAAAAACCCTTACTAATAAACAGTTCCGATTTCAAATAATTTAAAATATATTTTTATTTATATATATAGACTATATATATTATATACATTATACATACATAATAGAATATATATATATATATATATATGTATATTTTATGCAGGTGGCTGCCTCGGACTTGATTACGTTGTTGTTGCACATAAACAAAGCACCATGTAAGGGTGCGACCTCGTCATCACCCCTTCAATCGCTGCTAGAGAAGAAATTCGTTGCCTAGACTGGGCAACGAAGTTTGATGGCCGGTGGCAAAACGACCAATTGGGAGAATAAAAAATAAATTAATTATTTAAAAAAATTGAGTAAAACTAATTCATTTTATCTAAAAGAATAGAAATAATATAAAAAGTTTTAATATTTTACTTGAATATTGTTCATAATACATAATATAACTTAAAAAAATTTGATATAATTTTTATGTATTTTGTATTTAATTAATATTTTCTATAAATAAACATAATTTATTGAAATAATTTTAAATTAAATAATGATTTAGTCTAATTGATAAATATAATTATAATTGATTTTATTTATATTTGTATAAATGTTTAAATTTTAAAAGTAAATTTTAGTATAATTATTTTTGTATTGTGATTTTTCAATTTAACATTTGAACTTTTAAACAAAATTTATATTTTTTTAGTTATTTTGATACTTAACTAATATATCCACAAATAAATATGATTTATTAAAGCATATTTAAACTAAATAACATTTTAAAGGGTAGATGCTATATTTGGTTCTTTTTAAGTTTTTGTTTAAAATCACTTTAATTAGTCGAGTTCATTTTTTGATGTTAACATCTTAAACTTTAGTTTTTATTTTAATTTGGCCCCTTTACCATTTCTTGACTTTAATATTCTTAACTCTTTGGAGGGTAAAATGGTCAATAAGTTATGTTTTTCTTATTTTTTTTTAAATTATTTAAGTTTTATAAAATTTATTCATTATTTTGATTTCTTTTAACTACCGAAAAAGGGGAAAAAAAAGTGATTGCTTATTTTAAGTTAAACAATACAATAATGCCGTGTATACTATTGTGTATAAAGTTGGATTGATGGGCTTATCCCAGTTAGTTGCCTGTTACTATTCCGCTCTATTTGCTTGATTTGAATCCCGATGGGGCGGCGGGATTTATATATGATTTTCCACTTGAAAGAGCCAATAATTATGAATTGACTGCTTTAACCCTATTTCGTTGGGCCAAATTACCATTTATCCCCCACTTTTCTGAAAATTTACATTCAAATTTGCAATCTTTCATTAAATGCACTGGCATCTTTGTCCCCATCTCCATCACTTTAATTCTACTCACCTATCTTTTCTTGCACTATTACTCCTTGTTTTGAACAAAGGTAAACTATGCCCTACTTGATGGAATTCTGAAGAATAACTCAGTTCTACTCAATATTTACCAGGTTGAACTTGATACAAGAAGCAATATGTGTAAAAGATCCTAACTTGCTTTTTTTTTCCTCTGATTTTACAGTTGGGGAGATCTTCTGAGGGAGGACTCATTGGCGCTTTTTTTTTTTGGAGTACATACCTTGTAACAGGTAAATATAGGGGTATCCATTTCGGTTAACCGAACCGAATTTTCGGTTAACCGAAAATTCAGTTCGGCGGTTTGGAAAACCGAAAATCGAACTGGTTGGCATCGGTTGGCATCATTTTTTAAATAATATATTTTGATATTTTAAGTCGAAATTGTGATAGTGTTGCAATTTTATCCAAAAATACAAATACCAAAATACCAAAATTAAATTCTAATTTAATAGTACAAGTCACAAGTGTAGAACAACTTCAATATGTTAATATTCAATATCTAAAAATAGTACAAAGCGAGTTGCCGAATTGAATTAAAATTTCGCCATTGAACATCGACAATCGACATCGAGTCATCATCCATCTTCCATCAACTATTCAACTTGCACCTAAGATTTAAGAAACAAAAAAATATATAGATATAAAACAACAACAATAAAAGTAAAACTATAAAAGTGCAAAAAAAAAAAAAAAACACAACTTATGACTTACAAGAATCATGATACACAACATGACAACATCATAACCCAATTATGGTTGACTCCACCCCAATATTTGATCCAACATCTACAAGAATTATAAGATTAAACTAATATTTGCAATAAGTATTAAATTAAACTATACTTACCTTTTACAATTTTATCAATGGCGTCATACTCTTCTTCAACTGGTTTGGATGGAGTGTGATGTAGCCAATCTTGACAACAAATTAGAGCTTGTGCCATCTTTGGAGTCAATGAAAGTCTAAATTCATCGATTATGCGACCTCCAGTACTGAAAGCGGACTCTGATACAACGGTAGATATAGGCATAGCTAACACATCTCGTGCCAATCTTGCTAAGATAGGAAATCTTGGCGTATGCACTTTCCACCATTCAATGATGCTAAAGTTCGGAGAACCATCTGTCACAATTTCCTCCTTAAGATAACTATCCAATTCTGACTTATGCTGACCTCCAATCTCAGATACCATTTATTTCCATTTCTTTCTCTTGTCTCTATCAAATTTTCGTTGACTATCATCATCTTGATCCTGAGTGTGATCTAATTCATTGGATGAAGTGATAGAAGAAGGTTGTGATGTTGTAGAAGAATACATTTTCTTGTATTCTTCAAATACATCATATAGAGCAGATCTGGCCAAATTTCTCATTTTCTCTGCTGATTCTGATCCATACATATTCTTAAACACATATTGGAGATAGTTATACTTATAACGAGGATCAAGCATAACAACAACATATAACATCATGTTCATCTTTTCAGCCTTCCCCCAATACTTATCAAATTTGTACTTCATTTGTCGTGCCATAAATAACCATCCTTACTCATAAGCCACTCATTCAACAAATCATCAACATCACTTATTTCATCCAAAAAAGTATTGCATGTCACGTACAAAGACCCAGACACTTGATTCGTTAGGTCATAAAAGTATTGCAACATATTGACAAATTTCGCAACCATATCCCAATCTTCTTTCATAGGCAACCCAATCTTACCATAAGGCCCACCAGGCATGAAATCATTACGAAATTCAGTATCATATGTTTCATATCTATCAAACACATCTTTAAAAATTAAAACAGTATCTAGAATCATATAAACTGAATTCCATCTTGTAGGTACATCTAAGCACAATGTTTTTTTGCTTTGAATCTTCTCCTCAACAGCATAATTATTAAATTTTTTTGTCCTAACTGGTGATTGACGAATATACCTAACAACTGTCCACTACACGCTCAATAGAGTCATTCAATTCTTTCAGACCATCCTTGAAAATAAGATTAATAATATGAGCCACACATCTCATATGCAAATATTTTCCATCAAGTATGGCCGTCCCCCAATTAACAAACCTTCTTCTCAAATAACTAACAGTGGTATCGTTAGCTGAAGCATTGTCCACAGGTATAGCAAAAACTTTATCAATACCTTAATCCAACAGATATTTTTCAATCAAAAAATCCACATCATTGCCTCTATGAGTTGGACATGGAATGAAATTAAGAATGACCTTATGCAATTTCCAATCAGAATCAATGTAATGCGCAGTCAAACACATATAGGTCAGTTGCTGATTAGAAGTCTATGTGTCTGTTATCAATGAAACTATTTGTCCAGAAGACTTAAAATAATTCATCAAACTTCTTTTTTCTTCGAAGATCTAATATTAGCATCTCCGGTTACACTTTGACAGAAACTAGTTATTGTGTGATTTGATGTAACAACAGTGTTATGTGGGTTCTTTTTGCATGCTTTCAAGTGATTATTCATCGTAGAAGTGCCATTCTTAGCGGGATCAGCAGCATAATTTAAAGATCACAATACTTACATTTAGCTTTTCACTTCCCCTCGCTACCAGTGTATGCAATGAAGTGGTCCTAAACTCTTGATCTTTTACACGTTTATTCTCTTTGGCCTTTTTTATTGTGATTCATGTGGTGGAGTTGTGTCTGAAATCCCTTCATCCTCTAATCTCATTTCATCGGCATCATCCAACCTCATTTTGTTCTCCAATATTTCTCTTTCCATTTTAAATTTGAATACACTACAAATAACAAATAAAATGCAACAATGTTAACCAAACACATACTAATGCTAACCAAACACAATGCCAAAACAATGTGATTAACCAATTAATGTGAGCAACAATGTCATTAAAATAATGCCAAAACAATGTTAACCAAACACATACTAATGCTGCAATTAGTAATGCAAATTAACCAATGCAATTGGAAGCACAAAATGCAAATTAACCAATTAGTAATGCAAATTAACAAATATAATTAGAAGCACCAAATGCAAATTAACCAATTAGTAATGCAAATTAACCAATGCAATTAGAAGCACCAAATGCAAATTAACCAATTAGTAATGCAAATTAACCAATTAGAAGCACCAATGCAATTAACCAATGCAATTACTAAGCACAAATTAACTTAGGTATTTCATCAAACACCTTAAAAGCAATATTGTAAGTTAAAATTTTTCCATTTTCTTGTAAGAGTCTAAGATACCAAACCAGAAATCTTACCTGTCGTGACTCGTGTGAGATTGTTTTTGCAATTTTTTGACTCAATCCGTCGATCGTTGCCGCCGGTGCCAAGGTGAATTTCAGTTTTCTCTGTTTCAGACTTTCAAACTCTTTAGAGTTTCTCAGTTGAGTCAGTTTCTTAGTTTTCTTTCTTTTTTAGTCGCCGGTGCAATCGTGTGCAATGCTCTCTTTTCTTTCTTTCTTTTTTTTCTCGAATTTTCTCTCCCTGTCATCTTCAGTCTTATCTGTTCAGTGTTCTCTTCTCTCTCAGTCTCACGCTGTCACGCACACGCAGACTCTCTTTTCTCTACTAATATAATATTAATATTATAATATATATAATTATATAATTTTTATATGTAAAAAAATATATATTCTTTTATTATTTACAAAATTCGGTTATTCGGTTCGGTTTGGTCACCGAATTGGTGACCAAAAATCCGAACCGAAAACTGATTTTTTTTTTAAAAAACCGAAATTTCGGTTCGGTTCGATTTGGCCGGTTTTTTAGTTTTCTGCACACCCCTAGGTAAATACAAAGATCCCCTTTTCCTTACTTCTACCAAATTATGTCCACATTATAAAAATATTTTCAGTGTGCATTTTCTTTGATGGCTATCCGTTGTATTTTGGAAAAACTGTTGCAACATATGTGACTTATGATTTGTTTTTTTCTTTGCACATTAAGGCATCATCTCTACTATTTTATAAATTAGGTACCGGTACTTCAATATTTGTCCAGTCTAGTGCCCCAAAACGTTCCTGAAAAATAACTAAAAATTAATCTTTTAAATTTGAAATCGACGTAAAAAATTAATCACAGTATGTTAGATAGATTTGTATATCTGATTACCATAAGAAGCATTACCACAAACTATCGCCATTATCAAGAATTTTGGCATCCTTCCCCAATTGGAGATGGACAAGGCAATAACATTGGTTGTAACTGGAGAACAACCTTCAAGACTAAGTGAAAATTCTATGGGACTGCTACATATGAAGTCATGCTTGACGACACAATTTTTCTTGTGGTGGGCAAGCACACTAAGGAATATTGGAACTTTTCCATAACTATAATATATCTAGTTGCACTAAACCTACTCGAGGATTCTAAGATTTGACACAGAAGGCTAAATGCATTATGACGCATGCTTATGTTATCCACACATTTAATATCATTAATTTCAACTATTTGTTTCATATGCTTGACTTGATCGGGTATCCTAAACTTCATATTGTATCGACGTGTACTAATTGAATTCATAGTTTGAGATTGATGTTGCCAGTGTCAGTAAACATAGCAAAACAAGTACAATGCAAACGTAATCTCAAGGATTATAAGTTGGACAATCACAAATATCTTTAAACATTGGGTTCTATTCATCTTATAAATAAAAACAGCGTCAATTATAAATACTGAATGCCATCTAAATTAAAAATGAGTACAAGCAAACTGGATTACAATTTCATACACTAAGGTAAATTTTTGTATGGGTTAATATCAAGATCAACACTTTCTATAACAAACAAATCTACATAATTACAAAAATTAGCATTGTTAATGAAAATGTATTATTTGGCTTCAAACCTAGTCTGCGTACAAGTGATAGTTGTGGTGTCTAATTACAATGGTATTAATATGGTTTCCAAGATGCGGGCTACAACTGCAACAGGAAATCAAAACTACAAGCCCACAAAATATTAAATACGTATCCCCCATCTGTGTTGAGGGAAATACGTATTTCCAATACCAAATAGTATTAGGGCACTGTATTCACCAAAATTTCAAGTAAAATAAGAAAGAATTCATATCGATCATTTATATGCTGGTGTTATTCTACTGAGTCATACTGTCTATGTCAATACCCACATCTGCACATCACAGATAAATTGAAAAAGATACCAACAATTCAAAATTTATCAGATAAATAGTGCAAAGTTTGAAATCCAACCTTTCACAATCCCAATGGAGGCGGCTTCAACTTCTCTTAAGTTAAATAGATAAGTAAAAATAACACCAATCACAGAGCCGAAAAATAATCTGCAAAAGGGTTCCTACGTCACCTAAGATTTATTTGGAAAAATAATATCAATATAGCAACCAAATGAGAAAATTATACCAAAAATTAAAATGCTATAGTGACAACGATTTTAAGAACGTAGAATTAGAAGAGACATGAGAGAGTTGGGCCACTGGAATACACAAGTTTTATGTTGAACAAGCAGAAAGAGATAGAATTTTGAGTTTACTAATACAAATTTTTAAAAAAACATATGACATCGTAAAAAAAATTGTAGGGGGTTGTTACTGAAAATTAATTACAAGATAGGGATAATATTGACTTTTTGTGGGCAAAGTTGAGGACACATTTAGGAAGCCAAATTTTATCATCAAACATTGGGCCATGTTGACTAAATAATACACTCTTATGGCCAAGATTGCAATCACACAATAATTAGAGAATGGTTGAGCCTTTGAGGTTAATAAGGGCCGCCCTAATTTGAAATAAACACAATATTAAGTATGACTGAGAATGATATCCTGGTTAATATGCCTAAGCAAAAGGTGCCCTTGGATTGAAATGAGAAAATCAAACTTAAATTGATAATTTTACCCTCCAAAGGGGTCAAAATTCAGTTATATTTTTATCGAAAAATGGCCAGAGGAATCAAATTGAGCAAAAACTAAAGTTTAGTAATGTTAAAGTCAAAAGATGAACTTAACGGATTAAAGTAATTTTAAATAAAAACTTAAAGGGACCAAATATACCATTTACCCCTACCAAAATTTTCAACTTCAAAATGTGCATCAATAGAGCTATTGATAAAGTCAAGTGACTTTTGGGATGGTTATCTTATGTTAAAAAAAACTACTTGAGGAATTATAGTTAAAACACATATTAATAATGGAATTTATTTATTCAAAGGTCTTACACATACTGGATTGTTTATAAAGACTCTATAAGGATGGATTGTGCATCCAATACTTTGATATCCGTAGGTTATTACAAGAAATGACGGCTCGCTAATAATTCATTAAAGCTAGTACGGGCATTGGATAAGGCTTGATAACTTATCCTGCATTCGGGGTGTGATAGTATGATCATTTATCAATTGAGTAAACACTCAACAAAAGGATTTTGCATTTTATCGAACAGGGCCATACCAACCATTTCTTTCATAGAGAAAAAATAAATAAATAAATAAAAGGCTACACACGAATTAAACAAATATTATGCATTATAACAGATTTTTCCTACATAATATCAAAATCATATGAGGCCTTAATAAATACTATATATATATATATATATATTTTAGAGATAGTTACACCATAATTTGGTGTAATTAAAAATAAATTCACTTAGTTTGAAAAACGATATCTAGTACATCTGATATTTGTTTCCATCTAATAAATAGATCTCCATTAGTTAAAATTTATCAAATTTGTTGATATTAGCAAACAAATAAATGAAAACTAATGTTTATTTTTTATTGAGTTATCTAACTTATTGCAAGTTAAACAAATCTTCTTTAACGAAATTACCGTTATAAGGGTAACAATATACCTCCTTAAATGCATTAGGGTATGAAAATATAGAAGGGTAGTTTAGATAGAAAAAGAAATATTTCACCTGCAATAAGTTAGTAATTAAGGATAAATATGATTTTTATTCAATTGTTTTGCTAATATCAACAAATTCGATGAATTTTGGCTAATGAATATATATATTTGTTAGACGAAAATGAATGTCCAGAGTACTTGATGTAATTTTTCAATCCACAGGGGGTGTACTTGTAATTACACTAAACTTTAGTTGAGGATGATATACTTTTTTATAGTTTATAATAAAACTAACCGTCATGGTACGTCATCCCTACATGCACATAGTGAATAATCTTTCATATTTTAAAACATATTATAAATAAAAATAAAATATATAAATCAAAAAATTATGTTTCAAAAAACAAAAATCAAAAGAAAACCATATTAAATTATTATCGATGTTCGACACAATAAAAAAATTGACGTAGACATAGTAGTATTAAAATGATGTAGAATCACTTTTTCTATAAAAAAAAGTAATTATAATTGATTTTTAAAATTATCTCACTAGTAATATAATTGTTATACTTAAAAATAAAAAGAAAAACCCCTCTATACTCAAAATGGCAGTTAATGACACTGCTGCACCAAATTTTTGTGAAGTAAAAAATGCTTTTCATGATAAAATAACTAACTTATTCAATTTTTTAAATTTTACATTGGTTGATAAATTATTTTTTGTACTGGTTTAAATATGTTACTCTTATTTATAATACCTTTTCAAATGTAAAATATTATTTATTATATACACACAGAAATGACATAACAAAACGGCTAATATTTAAAAATTAACACGATGGTATTGGTAATGGTTGTTTGACTGCATATGAAATCTTTTTTAGGGTAAAATACACTTTGCCCCCTAAATTATACTTGAGGTAATATTTACCCCTCTAAATTAACAAATGTAACACATATCCCCTATAATTAAATTTTTGGACAATCTTACCCTTATATTATATGTATAGTTCTAAGAATTTCCTTTTCTAACAAATTTGTATTTTAAGTTTAATTAAAATTTTCTCAATTGAAAAAAAGTATCTTTCAATTATAATGAAGTAATAGAGTAATAAATTAAATAGTTTGAAATGTTATTATATTTTACAGACTCAAAATTAAGTAATGAATGATTATAAAAAACACACAAAATAATTTTAAAAAAAGATTTTATTAACTTGGTAATAAAATTAAGTTATTAATTTTTTTTAGATATAAATGAGTAACTAAATAGTTTTATTTTCTTTAAAAAAATATGATAAAATATTTATATTTATTCATTTTTTAAAATAATATTTAACTTTTGGTTAATTATATATATATATATTTGTTAATTTCTTTTAAAACCGTACATTAATTATTGGTTGTGTTATATTTATTGTGTTTCTACTATATATATTAATTTATACTCCACTTGCAATTCAAATCCTTCCCTTATTAAAAAAATAATTTAATATGCAAAAAACTAATATATATATATTAAAAATAATATAATTATTCAAAGAGTAAGAAATATTTTTGTCCAATTAATAGGATAAGTGTTATATTTATTAATTTAGAGAATAAATATTACATCAGAAATAATTGACGAGGGCAAAAGTGTATTTTTACCTTTTGTTTTAATTAATATTAATATGGTATTACACAGCCCACAATTTTCAAATAGGAGAAGCTACGAGAAGGAGAAAATGAGTTGGCCGAAGGCCTCCAAAATGATTGTTATCAGAAAACCCAAACAGAAGAAGCTACTAGAAGGCCCGTCAATCGCAAGTCCAGTACTTCAACGCTGCTTCTCCCTTCTGTTCTTCATTTTCAAGGATCGAATAAGCTTTTTCGAACCCCACCATTTTCTCGCATTTCTACCCAGCAGAAGTGTTACAGAAATTGCAAAGAGAGACTACTCGTTGCAATGGACGCAGCCAAGGTGAAGCAACTGAAGCAATTTATAGACCTGTGCAAGTCCGACCCTTCCATCCTCTCCGATCCCTCCCTCTCTTTCTTTCGTGATTACATTGAGAGGTATAAATGAATGCAACTCTTTGTATGTGTTACTTCTTGAATTGCATTGTTTCTGCGTATATAATGTCTGTAGGCATCCACTTTGAGTAGTGTGTTTGAGTGTTTCTTTGACGATTCCTCGAGTTTAATTTGTATTTTTGTCTTTGGTTTTTCTATTTAATATCAATTTTCAGCCTTGGAGGCAAGATTCCGTCATCTGGGGGAGATTACAAAGCGGTATGTTCTGTTTTCCTTAGGTTTAGACTAAATTCTTTTCGTCCTTTTTTTTTCTCCTTCTGGTTTCAATCTGTTCGATCTGTTTTGATAATCATTAATGGGGAGAAAACGTAGTGATGATTGCTTTCGTGTTTCTTCTACGTGTATGTGTGCGTGTGCGGGTGGCTGATGGGTGGGAGGTTTCAGTGAGACTGTGAAGGTTCTGATATGCTTTTCTGCTCTCAAATTTGAACAAAATTTGGTTCCTCAAAGGAGGCATTGATTTTTTCTGTTATTTCAATTACGTGGATTTGTTGGGCAGAAGTAGAATTCTTGTAAGGTTCTTAGCCCTCAGGTTTGGTAATTAGGGTTTAAGGTCTATCATGTAAAAATGATACATTCCCCTTATATTGCATATTTTTCCTTTTCTGGTTTAGGAGAAATATTTCATAAGTTTCTTTTGTCTATAATGGATTACAGAAGTCCCATGTGGTGGAAGAGAGTGACGAGGATATGGATGACATAGAGGAGGAGCCTCACCCACCTCATGAAGAAGAAGAGCCCGAGATAGTGGAGTCTGATGTTGAACTTGACGAGAGTGATGTCGTGGAGCCTGATAATGATCCTCCACAGAAGGTATAACAGGCCACATTTCCCCTATTGGTTTGATTAGTGTCTTTGATTTTTCTGTGGTTTAGTAAGATTTTGGCGATTGAATTTATAGATGGGAGACCCCTCAGTCGAGGTTAGTGAAGAAAACCGAGATGCGTCTCAGGAGGCTAAGATACAGGCCATGGAAGCACTTTCTGAAGGTACCTTACACACTTGCATCTGGGAAAGCAAGATATTTCAGCTGAAGTTAATTTTTCGTGACATGCATTAAACTCCGCATCTGTTTATCAGGTAAGCTAGAAGAAGCGATTGAACATCTCACCGAAGCTATTACCCTGAACCCTACATCAGCAATTATGTATGCAACCCGAGGTAGATTACCTATTTCTTCTTAAGCGTCTTATGTGATTATATTAATGCTTTCTTATCTGACTATTTTGTATGTGAATTTGGTTGTTGACTTACAGCTAGTGTTTACATCAAAATGAAGAAACCAAATGCCGCTATTCGGGATGCCACCGCAGCTCTGGAGGTTGTACCCTTTTTTGTAATTGGCTTGTTCTTGAGTCATTGTCTATTGTCTTTTTATGTTAATAAATACTCCAGGCTCATGCATGGTAATATCTTATTTTCTTTGGAAAAAATGAATCTCGTGTTGTGCTGCGGCCATGCGCGGCACAGTTTCTATATGACATAATAATAAAGAGAATCTAGCATGTAGTTAGTTAGGCTTTTCGTGCTGCTGCATGTAGTGTTGGCATTGGTATGATCAGCATAAATCTTTTCAAATTTCAGATTCTTCTTGTGACAAGTCCTGGTGTTGTGTACGGTTCTGTGATACATGACATTTTTGGACGACTGAATTGACATATATAATAAATTTTTATCCAGATCAATCCAGATTCTGCCAAAGGATACAAATCACGTGGTATAGCACGAGCAATGCTTGGGCAATGGGAAGAGGCTGCTAAGGATCTCCACGTGGCCTCAAAGCTGGACTATGATGAGGAAATCAATGCTGTACTTAAGAAGGTTGGTCTTTAATTATCTATGTCATCATGCTCATATTGCTGCATTTTCTCATAAATTTTAGTGTGTCAGTATGTGTGGCAACACAATTAGATCGAGAGGTGCTGCTACAGAATATTGCTCATAATTAGTTTGGAAAGGTGAAATTTTGGAAATATGATCATGATCCTTTCCTTTTTCATTCTTGTTTATAGGTCGAACCCAATGCGCATAAGATCGAGGAACATCGCAGGAAATATGACAGGCTGCGGAAAGAGAGAGAAGACAGGAAGATTGAGCGTGAGCGACAACGTCGTAAAGCTGAAGCTCAGGTAAACCATCTTTCTGTATCATCCAATTGGTTTTTGGTTGTCTACACATGTTCTAATTTTTCCTTTGATTTTCTAAGGCTGCGTATGAAAAGGCCAAGAAGCAAGAGGAGTCATCTTCAAGTAGAAGACCAGGAGGCATGCCTGGCGGATTCCCCGGTGGTATGCCTGGCGGATTCCCCGGTGGTATGCCTGGCGGATTCCCCGGTGGTATGCCTGGAGGCTTTCCTGGAGGTATGCCTGGAGGATTTCCTGGGAGCATGCCTGGTGGTATGCCCGGGAATGTTGACTACAGCAAAATACTCAATGTGAGAACTTCTTCTATTTCTAATTCTGATAAAGTACAGAATTTCCATTTTGCGGCGGAGTTGTTGTGGCTGTTTAAAAAACCTTAATGTCTTGTGTGCTTTATTCAGTAGAGCAGGTCATAATTATCTTGTTTTTCCAAAATCACACTCGACTATTTGCTTAATATGATTGATGCAGGATCCTGAGCTGATGGCAGCATTCAAGGACCCTGAAGTCATGGCTGCACTCCAAGATGGTATGTGTCTTCTTGTTCGCTAACATATGTTGCATTTTGTTCAAGAATGTGCATTTATATGAATTCTCTTTGTTACTGGTAGAGATTACTTTTGGTTTGCTACAGAGCCAGGAAGTTTTGGTTTACATGTTTCCTGCTTTGATTATGTTGTACCTGTTTTTTTGCTTTTGCCGGTTCTACATTTTTCAAAACAATAAATAAAGTAAAATTTCGAGAATGATGTGGCATGTCGACAAAGATTTAATGATGTAGTTATTTAGTTGTCCTTGTACTCATCTGTGTTGGGTGAGTTTACTCATACTAATGTATTTTTTCTTTCTAGGTTTGTGGTTGAAGTATATGAAATTACTGACCCCTATTAGAATTACAGAAAGTTAGGGGGAAAGTGAAGTCGGAAGATTAATAAATAAACCTCTATCTCCTGCGATAATGGTCTGATTGTCTTCATTCTTTTCAATCTGACCTAATGTTTCTAGATTAAAAGCAGTGTGGGTTTGTTGTCAATTCCAGTAGCTTTCACATAGAAGTAACGTAGATGGCCCTCTTAATAACCAAAATGCTGCTGAATACATGATACTATTGTGGAAGCGCATATATTTTTGCAAATAGGATGTGAAAAATGTTAATCGAGCCTACTAGCCCGTAATACCAATAAGCTTGTCAGATTAGAAATGATTCATAGCTGAAGAATTGTGTCCCTTCTTGCAGTTTTTGTCCTACCAATGTACAGTTTAACAGACAAGATAAATTAACTGTGTGCAAAGGTTTTCTAGTTTCTTCTTCAGGCCTAGAGGACTTGTCTTGTACTGATGCTTGTTTGTCTTCCTCTTCTAACTCCCTTGACGAAGTTGATGTACCATGCGCAAGTGAAATTAGCACTTGCTTTGAGCTCATTGTTGAAATGAATCCTATTTTTGTTATACAACATTTCAATTATTGGATGTTGTTAATGAATCATTTACTTGCATAGTGCATCGGATGAAAGATTGTGCCTTGCCTTTTAAGATCAACCTGCCGATGGCTTTGAGGAGAATGATGCTACTTTTCTCACTTGAAGTATATTGTGCGGTGCGAGACTAGGTGCTACATTGGCTGGCTCCTATCTCTGATTTGCTGGTTTTGTTTTGCAGTTATGAAGAACCCTGCTAACCTGGCCAAGCATCAATCGAATCCAAAGGTGGCTCCTATTATTGCAAAAATGATGAGTAAATTTGCCGGACCAAAGTGACAGTGTAAGCTGAGATGGACAACTTTAAGAGTCAAATGTGATCACCCCATGCTTAGAATCTGTGGTATAATGCTTATTTCATTGTGTCATGAATCTATAGACTAAACAGTAAGCAGATTACTCCAATGCATGTTGACATGTACAGATTGTTTCCATCTTTATTGTGTTCCCAGTTTTGTGATATTGTTTCAGACTGCTGTAATGGCTTCAGTTTTTCTCTTGATATGGCTTTTGTGATCCGTCCATTGTCTAACGTCGTGAGTGCAATTTTCAGAACCTTAACCTTTTCGTACTTGGCCCACATCTATTTTTCACCTAATACCCCTTAAGATTCGCTGTTATTTCACAAGAATTCCTTTCGTGTAAGCCCGGATTTGCCTTTCTGCCATAACAGCGGATGACCCTAACATGCTTGAATTCCCAAAGAAATACTCAGGTCTGGCGGATGACCTTAAAAATTTGGATGGTTCAGATTGATCCTTCAGGACATGCCAACACTTCATCTGATAGGAGGTAAAGAGTGGTGAGGTGGGGCGTATTCATGTGTGGGTTAATTATACAATTCTTTTAGTTTTTGCTTGTCTTTTTGTTTACATTATTGTCCACTGACCTATTGCTTAATTGTACAAATTGCATATGGATTAGTCAGAAATATTAACATTATTATATGGATATTCTCTCCCTCATAAAAAATCAAGAGAATCCAAAAATACCCCTATTTTATTTTGAATCTATTATGCACATTTTTTTTAGTGTGCCGCATCTATATATATATAGCAGAAAGAAATTTGACCAATTCAATTCAATTTTGATTAAATGCTATTTTTTGGTGTTTTTAAAATTTTTAATTACTAAGAAAAAATTTAATTACTTAGAAACATCATTTATTTTAGATATTTATAATGTATTAATCCACATTTTATTTCCAAGATTATAGTTATTACTTTAATTATAAGAAAAGTCTTATTGTTAAAAAAATATCTACTTTGTATTTATCTAAAATCGCATCTCCAATAAATTCTATTTTAGATTTTATTGGTCATTTTATTTTGTATCTGTATATGTAGCGGAATGAGATTTGACCAATTTGATTTAATTTTGACCGAATTTTTTTTTGATGTTTTTGAATCTTTTAATTACTAAGAAAAAATTCCATTGATTAGAAAATCTCAATTATTTTAAATTATCCACAAAATTCTATCTGCAAGACCAGAGTTGATTCAATTTGTATTTATCTGAGGAATATGTATTATCATTCAGAATATTATTTATTTTATCGCTGCTATTTATTTTTAATTTTAACCATTTATTTTTTAATTTCTCTTTCATTATTGCAAACTTACATCACTCTCTTGCTATATATCATTCGATTTTTCCCTTTTTTTTTTTTGTTTCCAGCTTTGGTACTTTTGAATATTTTAATAAAATAAAAATTCTATTTAGTGGAATATTTATTATGAATTTTAATTTCAACAAATCAAATCAAATCTCTGAATCCATATCTTGAAATCAAAATATCGCTACACATTAGCAAATGTTAATAATGAACCGTCCAACAATCTTAGTAAAATATTTTCAACAAATCACCCGTTTCGTACATAAAATCACACAATAGAAAGGTAACATGTGATTTTACACGGACTTCATTTATCAAATCAAAAGATTTAAATATTTGTATTATTCATTTTTCTTTCAATTAAGATGGATTAATTTTTTAATCGGGTGAATAACAATTCATCCCGCTGTGATATTGAAAATGAACACATTACTCCCCTATAAAAAAATATAGCAATTTACTCCCTATACTTTTTAAATTGAAGCAATTTACCTCCTTATACAGGAGGGTAAATTGCTTCATTTTAAAAATCATAGGGGAGTAAATTGTTGTATTTTAAAAAATATAGGGAGGTAAATCGCTATTTTTTTTTTTCACAAGGGAGTTGTTTGCATTTTTCTCCTTTTTTTATCAGTCGTCGTATGTTGCGATTTATCGATTCTTTTTTCAAGCTGTTATTTATTTTTGTTTAATTTGTTATTCCTTTGTAATAGAAATGTACGTATTTGTTATTTACTTATATATGCAGCTAGCGAACGATGACATGTTGAAATTTATCGTGTATTTTTTCAATTCACATTTGATTTTTATATAATATCTTTATTTTATTTATTTAAAATTCTTATTGGTGTACTCAGATGTAAAATTTGCAACGAAAGCGATAAATGTAGAAGAATGATATTTCATTGATAATAGAAGGAATTTGTTGGGGTGAAGAACAATCAGTGCTTCACTGATCTTCTATGTTCATCAGGAGGAAGAAAACGTCCAAATATATATCAACGACTTCATTTCCTAACTAACAAAACTGACACGCTTTCTGCTAATTACAAAGACGTCACTTTTACTCATAGAAGCGGGCGCCTTCTTTTAAATGCAAGCAACTTTAACTAAAACAACTAATAGAAGTGTGTTTCACAACTGGTACGTTTTCTCTTCACAGCGATATCCGTTATTTTTTTTTTTTTATAAAAGCTACATATATGCATATATTTATATTTTTCTCTTGGAATATTTCTTGTAATAATTTTTTAATTTTAATCATTCTTTTTTACTTTTTATATATTTCATTAACATATTTTTTCCATTCTTTTTATTGATTCACTAATATTGATACATTAAGTTTTTTATATCATGCAAATTGATGGGTTCTTTTTTTCTTAATTAGTTTATCTAATTAAAATTTCTTTTTAATTAATCTTTCATTATTATCCGAGTTGTAAAATCGAATGACACTGCTTTGTTTAAAATTGAGCTGCAATCTTTAAAAAAAAAATTAATTTGATTTCTGTCAGAATCCAAAAGTAATTTTGCCATTTTCTTTCATGGAAATATTTCTTTTCCTTGATGGAATAATTTTATGAATATTGCTCCGTCAAAAGTTTTAAAATAAAATATATTCTGAGCTTTATAAGTTTTGTTTATATTACAATACAAAAAGATTTCCATACTTGATATATGAATGTATGATTTTTCATTTTTATTTTTTGTTTAGATGATCTTTTTCTAGAAAAGAAGAAGATTTTCGATTGTATCTTGAAACATATTTTGTATTTAGTTCAAATCAATTATTTTCAAAAATTATATTAATTTTTTCTTTAAATTGAGTTACTTCAAAATTTTATTTTATTTTTTTATAATAAAATAAAAGAATCACACTTCTTTGGAGCTTTATCGTTTTATAATTTATGTATTTGTTCTTATTATTGTTTTCTGAATTTTAGTAAAACTAAATGTTATTTCTTATATGTCATAGATTTTGATTGTTCTCAATTGTTGTAATGTTAAGATAATTTATTGCTTGGTAATTTGTTATTAAGAAACTTATTTTGCATCTTAAATATCTAATCGATTAACACATATTCAATTATTTTAAGAATATATATTTAATTATTCCTTAAATGAACTAAATATTTATGTTCATACAAATAAAACATATAAATGTATGTGCATTTAGTTTTTATTTTTCATTCAGCATTTACTTAATATCTTAGTTCGTGCATAGCACGGGAATTACACTAGTAATTAAATAAAACACATCATCATCATTCAACTAACATTGATGTACGTGCATATATATAAAATTCTCAAATAAAATTTGGGTGATTTCAATAGAATTGCAATTTTAAGACGATTTTTATGTCTATAAATGTTTCATTGGGACTCATATTTAGGAAGCGAAAGGGTGCTCGACATTTGTTATAACATTAAGTATGTGAATTTGTCAGAAGTACATCTTGACCTTGATCTTGACATTAATCAATTATATGCACCAAAATACAATATTTCACCAATTTCATTTCCATTGTTTAGTACATATCGTGATAATATGGAGTCTAATTCTGCAGTAACATTAAGTCAGTTGGACATTAATCTCGAGGTGATGATAATGAGACGCAAAATGAGCCAATACAAAATGTGGGTGAGGAAATAAGAAGACATCGGCATCAACGCCAAAGGCGCAATTGTGGAACGAGTGGACACTTTTTACATTTGCAATTATATAATTCATTGTATTTCTTACAATTATCTAAAACAATATACACTATTACATTTTATACTTAATTGTATTTTTTTAAATTAATGCAATTTTATATTATGACTTCAATGTATTGTTAAAAATTAATTTTATATAAAATCTAATAAAGCAAAAATTAAAAATAAATAAATAAGAGTCGTGAACCCAATCCACGACTTGTGGAATTCTTTTTAAAAAAATATTTTTATATTACATTTGCGACTCGTTATAATTATATTATATATTATATAATTTATTTATTTTTTAATAATTAAAAATAATTAACCCAGGTTTTTTTGCCTCTGTAACAGAAGCATTTCAACCATTGTACAGAGGCTGAAAGCCATCTGCAACAGAGGCGTTTGTGCATTTGTAAAGAAGGCGTTTTTGCCTCCAACAAGAGGCATAACAGAGAAGTTTTTTTTGCCTCTGTATAGTAATTAAAGGTTAGGATCATTTAAATGTGATTGCCCTATTCTATTTTGTAAATAATAATGACTTAGCCACTCGATTCTTCCTCTCTTAATATAACAACACTTTGAGTTGTGACAAGTATTAACATTCATCTGGTGCTTTGTCACACTGATAGTATGTGAAGGTTGATGAGTGCATTGTTTATGATTCAATCTGCTATGGTTATTATGTAAGTATAGCATCACTATGCCATTGTTCATAATTACTCTATGACTCCTGAATATATACATGTGGCAATAAGTATACCTCATATATACATTTGCTATCCAGATTTGCATGCATTGTGAAGTACTGAGCACAGATACTGTTATTATGAATGTGGATAGCAGCAGCATTTATTTTTTTTGCCGCGTTAATTAGCAGCAGTTACCGGTAGTAATTGTTCTTAGAAGATGCAGCATCAAACAAGGGAGCAGAATAGTAGGCAGCAACGAATCCGATCATCAGTGGAATTGGTGGGTAATAGTGTGCAGTCACAGGTTATATTCAAGCAGGGAAGCGCATATAACTCTCAGCTAACTGATATTATCTTTCTCTATGAACTGTTATTGCTTTTATCTGTTCACATTTGACATGTGCAGGGATCTTGTATACAGCTGCGCCAATGCTCATGTAGCAATGGGCACTATGAATTCAGGTTCTGACTTTACTTATGCCAAGATAAGACGAGTGTGGTGCATATAAGAGGGGGTTTCATAAGCCACTGGACAACAGCTTAGATGAATTTTAAGGGGGCTGCAACAGCCTCAGGTTCAGATTTCGCTTGGAATATGGGAATTGCTCTGTTTGATAATGCAACAGCGGGAAAGAGGTTTGAACGAGGATTGATTATCAGTCAACAGAGCAGCCAAGCATGTGGAAATTATTAATGTTTAAATGCCGATGCAGTCAGGTAATACAAGGGTGTTAGTGCTGTTGTGACTGAATATAATTTCTGAAGCTGTAGTAAAGAATCAAGGAACTGCTGAAACAGTTTCTGGAATTGTTATGCTGAAGTTTATGACAAGTTGTGATGCATGAAGAATGAAGGTTGGGAATCTACATACATGTGACAACACTTCACGAAGTTGCTGGCAAATGCAATGTCTATATCCACAAGCAGCTAGACATGTCAAGGTGGCAGCAAATTGGACATGAGGTTACAAAGCTTACATCACACTCACAAACAAACCTGATGACAATTCGTCTTCCTGTTCCTATCCACAAATTATAGATTGATAGAATCCCACTTGTCTACACACAAATGAAAACGAGATTAGGACAGTTTTGCTTCACAGATAACCACTCTCAACAGTAGTTCACCATGTCTTTCAGTTTGGATATAAGGGTTAAAGCACTTCTTCAACATCAGAATTACAAGAATATCTAGGTAACTGAAAGGGGACATTAATCACTTTGATTTCAACATCATGTGTTTGAATAAACAAGAATCAAGGATATTGTCTTATACCCTCAATGATGAACATTCACACAAAAAGAAAAAAGAAAAAATACTTACAGAACAAAAAGTCAATTATTGTAGAACAAAAACAACGAATTCCAACACTGAATAACCAATTTCACAATAAACAAACTATCAAAAAAGAATTAACAAAAATAAGTACATCTCAGATAAGTTTGGCACCTGATTCGTATGTTATACCTTTTTTCTCAACAGGAAATGCATTAAGGGTATACCTTAATCAAAATCGATGTCTTTGGTCCATGGCTCCAAAATATCCCTCACAAATCACCCAATGATGAAAATACGTTGAAGATTTTCACAAATTCACAGAACAACGAGAAAGGGGGAATTAGAGCTATGTGGAGTAGTCGAACCGTTGGGTGACTGAAAAAGGGGGAAACTAAAAGGAAAAAGTAGACAAAGTAAAAAAAGGGGGAAAAAGCGCTTTGGTGTTAAGGCAAAATTATAAAGATTAAAATAATTAATGGATATTTTCTATATGCATTTCTTTGGGTTGTTGAGTGTTGGGCTTTTTATATTTTTTATATATATTTTTACCAAAATTCTTTATGAAATTTTAAAAATGCAATTTATATTTTTCTACAAAGGATTTATAAAATAAAAACTAAAAAAAAAAAGACATGCAAGGACCACGGCTATATCCACCATGGTTAAAGATTTAAATTTTAACATCAATTTATTTAATCAGAGTGAATAGTATTAATTATCACGGCTAAATTGTGGCAATTAAATAATAAGAATATATACATCAAACAAAAATAAATTTTGTTATGTGATGGCGGTGGTGTCTTGTAATTTTGGGGGCTCATCGTTAGAGCTCTAATGCTTTTAAAGAGTTCGAATCCCGAGCTCAAATATTTCAGAGATAGGATTTCTTGGGTATGGTAGTCTTTATTACATAAGCCAATAATTATATTTTATCTCACCGACAACCACATGTTTGAAGCATTTCACGTGGACAATCCAATTTTCTCAATGAGGCCTAGCTATATTGGGTTGGTTCTCAACTTTGATTTTCTCATCGGATTTTCCAATTCTACCACAAACATGCACAGGAACGCATGAAAAGAAGAGCTCCGAGAAACAATGTCAAGAATTGGTTATTCCATCATTCTCATGAATAGCAGCGTGGACGTCTACACCTCCTGAATGCCCCAAGCATATGCCAATTCAAATTGAGTAACATACATTTTGTCATTGAGTCATTTCTGTCAGAGGCTTCTATCTTATTCTTTGCAGTCTCGACAAAATCCTTCTTCTTATCATCTTATTGTTAATGGAATTTGTCAAAGATGAAGCCAATTTGATGAGGGTAAATATAGAAATTCCCAATAAAATAAGACTACGAAATCCTATTTTTTACACTTTAACAATTTTAATGACTGGTAGTAGTTGTATGTCTGATTATATTGATAAATGAAATACAGAGAGCAAGAGAGAATCGATGGCTTCCTTTTAGTTCTTTATTGAGCATATTTAACGGAGTATGGATGGTTTTATGCTTTCTTTTTATTGGTGCATATGAGTGGCAGATCTGCAGAAGAATCTCTTCAGGTGTGGTAGGTATATGAATTTATCCAGCTCGTATAGTTTTAGCTTGTATAGTTTTAGGTCATGCAGTTTTAGCTCGTATAGTTTCAGGTCATATAGTTTTAGCTCGTATTTATTTTCAGAGCTCTAACTTTCGGAGTTCAGATAGATGAGCTCATGTAAAATGTTTGTTAAGAACTTATAATTTTTAAAGTATTTATAGTATTGCAAATTTGCAGTCCATTGAATATTTCTTCCCATCAAGTGTTAAAATATTACATAACGAGAAAAAGCGATAAATATTAACAGCGTGCAAAGGAGTGTTATTGAGTATGAAATTCAATGTGTGTATTTCGGGTTTAGAGCATGTATGGAAGACATGGCCTTTTTGTGCATGTATAAAACACAAGACAATTTTAGTGCTATTGCGGAAGACAAGACTATTTTTAGGGTGTTGATCAGAGCAAGGCTTACTTAATACCTGTGGAGGACAAAGGCTTATTAGAAGGAGCATGCTCAAAGCAGAGCTTATTGCTCGAGGTTTGCATGGAATAGGATGTATGTGGAATTTCTTGGTTGACCCCTCATCTTCCCGTTCCTTGCATTTTTTCGCCAAGGCTTTTCTCCTTGTACGTTTGATGTTCCTCAATGTTAATATATTTCTCGCTTGAGCTAAGAGATCGTTGAAATCGAGAGTGGACTTCTCTGCTAGAGACCTGAAGAATTCTAAAAACCCAACAAAAAAAGTACTTGTTAGTGCCTTAAAGGTAGCACAAGGAACCTAGTTAAAGTGCCCATGAAACTCCCTTGATAACAATTCTAAAATCGCCACTTAATTATCCCTTACTATTGTTAAGAACGTGTTCACAAACAATTTGATGACAAAAGACGAATATCAATAAAGTAGGAAAAAATTACAATTATCCCCTGCCTCCCGGATATGGAAACTGTGCAAATGATAACTACACAAATTTTCATCATTTTATGGTGATTTCACCCTCCTTTTTAAGCTAAAATATTTCTAATCATGTGGATTTATTGCATTTTCGGCTAAAAAGGTTTGATATGAGATAAAGATGGCAAAATCAAGCTAGAAACGGAAATTGAAGGCACCAAAAAGGGAAGAAAAGATTTCAAAATAGTTTCGCAGGACTGACTAAACGTGTCCACACTCAGTGCTTCAGTCAACACTGATGAAGAAAGAAAAAATGCGATTTTCACAAGAGAAAAATGAATGATTTGCTGAATTTTGGAAATGATCCCTTTAAATAAGTTATTGATATAAGAGATAATTTGTTGACATTTTAGGAACCAATCATGTACTTAACCCCCCTATTTCTAGATTTGTAGGAGGTTCTTATTATAAATAGGGGGATCTCTCAATTTGTGAACACATCTTGAATTCAATTGACAACTTTATTTTCAAATTCTCTCTTTAGTTTTAATTCATTGGCTAAAGTTAATGGAATTCCACTTCCTAGTGTGTTCTTCCATTAACATGTCAGGCTAATTTCATTATTTTCTGGTTAAGGTTAAGATGATTGCTTGATTCGTAAATTATTGTGAGATCTAAAATGCCTTTTTACGCTTGTTAAATAAGTATTCATGTTATTCTCTATGCTCTTAAGACAAACATCTGATTTATTAATAATGTGACCAATTGTTCATTATCAAGAAGGTCTGCTTAGCTAATTGAACTTTACAAATTCGTGTAATTGTTTGTTTAGTTCAATACTTAGTAGCAATGTAGCATAATTAATTCTGTCAAAGTAGTTAGTTATGTTATGAGGAATGCATGATATAATTTAAATGGATTATCCTCGTAGGAATTTGTTAATTAGAATCAGGCCTGTCTAATTTTTAATGTTGTTAATGGATTAAATTTTGTGGAAGTTCCCAAAGTTTTCTATTGATTAGGGATCTAACAAACGGTTGTACCTTGACTGACAAAAAGGTAAGAAAAAGTGAGGTCGTTAGGTCGTACCAATGACTATAACTGATTTATTTATTTGAACAAGTGTTATATTTGCATCAATGACCAACCCACAAAATCAAGCATGAACCTGACCTTAACCGGAAAAGTCCCCTCTCTTATCTTCATCTTCTAATTTTAATAGCCTTCTAGTTTAATTTAGCTTTTATTTTTGTTTCTCTTCACAATCAAAACCCCCCAATTATTTCTTTTTTAAGAAATCAACTTAACATCAATTCCTGTGTATTCGATCCTGCTCCCACTTCTACAAAATGTTAGTAGAAATTATTTTTTGTGATCTCGACACTCATCAACAAATTCATCCTGTGAAAAAAAAAAGCAAAATATCTTCTTGTATTTTTAAAAATAAAGCAAAATACCCTCTTATGGCAAACGGTGCATTGCACTTGCCCCCTTGCATCTAGGATTGATTATAACCAATAACAAATATGTATAATAGTATCTGTTGATTATATATATAAATATGTTATTTATAAAAGATAATATATATATATATTTTTTACATCTTCTCCTCCACTCTCATTGGACCACTGCCCCCACTCACTCCCCTAGGTATTGTTGGCGGCCCCCTCCCCTTTCCCTTCCTTCTCGCATCCTCTTTGATCTCCCTCCTGCCCCTCCCTAGATCCACTGCCCCCTTCCCTTCTCCATAAGCGTCCGCTCCCCCTACCCCTCCCTCCTGCAACCCCTCCCCTTCCCCTTTTATGTCGCTACTGGCCGACAATCTCTCTCTTTTTCTCTAAATATATATTCAAATTTAATTGTATATAATATAATAAAATTATTATATGTTTATTTAAATTTTAAACAGTTGATCTATCAATTAAATTTAAATCTTAAATTGAAATCAAGATCCGATGATTTTTAAATAAGAGCATAAATATAATTTAAATTTTAAATTAAAAACATAAAAAAATAATGTATGTAATTTATCAAACACATCATGGGTGTTTCCGCTTCATTTAAAAAAAACATAGGTGGTCAACTGCTAATTTTTTTATAGAGTATTTTTTTCTTTTACTACGTAAGGATAAATTACATTTAATCTTAATAAAATATTTGCTAAAATAGGAATATCCAATTATTAAAAGACACATTATATATTAAAATATAGGGTTGCAGAGGATTCATTCTTTGCTTTTTGTCTCGTGAAAAATCCACGACCGTAATTAGTTTGTTGTAGGCCATACTCAAAAGTTGGAATAATTAGCACGGGGAACCCTCCAAATCTCAGTTGCGGAACGTCGTCGTCAGATGCGATGTTTATCTCTCCCAAGGAGGTTCGATACGACGTCATTGATAAGAGGGGCCGCTGCCGACACCACCAACTCAAATTCAACTAACTGTCTTCCACAGAGTAAGAAACTAAGGTGAAAAGACAATTTGACAATCCCAGTGTTAGCTTATCTACTTTTCTGTGAAGTAACAAGAAGCATATATACATATATATATATATATATGGGGAATTTATTAAAAAAATGGCAAAAAAAAAAAAATTAGTAAAGTAGGGTGAAATTGGAGGTGTTAGAAAAGTAAGTGGCACCGCGGTGCCACAATTTTTTATTAAAAAAAAACAAATTCTTTGTATCACCGCGGTTGCCAACCGCGGTGACATTGTTTTTAAAAAAAAAAAAATTTTTTTAATGTGTCACGGTAGTTCAAAACTGCGGTGACAATTTTTTTTTTAAAAAAAAAATTTTATTTCACGACGAATTGCTGTCAACTTCTCGTTAAAATTTCGACACCATTATGGCGAGTTGTCAACCATCAAATATACCGTTCGACTCCCCTTGATGAGACGAACATTTCCCCGCAAATAATTCCAAGTTTTATCAATCGTAAATAATGAATTTTTAGCACGAACACCGCACCTTTCGGCCGTTGATTCGCCGCCACCGGAGCGACCCACGATCACGAACCACTGTCACTGGACTAGCCTCGACACGCCCCCACAAATAATTCCAAGTTATAAATAGTATTATTAATTATTTATTTATTATAAATAGTATTATTAATTAATAAATAGAATTTAATAAAATTATAACTATTTTAAAAATTGAACAAACAAATACTTGATGAAATTGAGCAAGATTGATCTTGTTGGAATCGTCTGGACGACACGATTCGAACGACTATGGTCTTAATCTGTGATTCGTCTTGACGGTGGAGAAATGACAGCAAACAGGTTCAGCGCGAATTTTCGGCGGAAAAACTTCAAATTTTCATATCTTAACAAATATTTAATAAAATTGAACTAGGTTGGTCTCGTTAGAACCGTTAGGTCGAGACGAGTCCAGTGGTGGTGGTTTGTGATCGTGGGTCGCTCTGGTGGCGGTGAATCGACGGCCGAAAGGTGCAGTGTTCGTGCTAAAAATTCATTATTTACGATTGATAAAACTTGAAATTGTTTGTGGGGAAATGTTTGTCTCATCAAGGGAAGTCGAACGGTATATTTGATGGTTGATAACTCGCCATAATGGTGCTGAAATTTTAACAAGAAGTTGATAGCAATTCGTCGTGAAATAATTTTTTTTTTTAAAAAAAAAAATTGTCACCGCGGTCAAACACATTAAATTTTTTTTTTTTAAAAACAATGTCACCGCGGTTGCCAACCGCGGTGACACAAAGAATTTGTTTTTTTTTAAATAAAAAATTGTGGCACCACGGTGCCACTTACTTTTCTAAAACTTTTGATTTTACCTTACTTTACTAATTTTTTTTTTGGTATTTTTTTAATAAATTCCCCCATATATATATATATGGAGAAACATGATTTTTTATTATAATTAATTATTATGATAAAATATAAAAAACTATGATAAAAATATTAATTATGGTAAATATCAACTAATTATAGTCAATATTTGAGTTTTTATATTGATTTTATTCGATATAATTTGTCATATTTTTTTAGGTTTAGTTACACTCTCTCCTCCTAAGGTTTGGTGTAATTATACGTAAACCCTTGTGAACTTGAAAAATTACACCTAGCACCTATGATATTTGCTTCTATCTAACAAATAAAATCTTTATTGATCAAAACATACTGAATTTGCTGATATTAGCATAAAAATTGAATGAAAACTGATATTTACCTTCAATAGATTTATTAATGACTTTTCGCAAACCAATCATTTTTTTTTCCGACTAAACTACCCTTATAACGGTGAAGATATGAATCCTCATATGTATTAACTCATGAAGACGTATGAGGGTAATTTGATTTTCAATATATTAGTAATAAGTCAATTGATTAAATAGAGATTTTTTTTCCAATTTGCTTGTTCATATAAACAAATTCGGTGAATTTTAATTAACGACGGGACTTATTATTTGTAAGTAGAAACAAACATCAGAAGCGCCAGAGAATTTATATATAATTACATTCAATTTCATGAGAAATACAGGGTAGTTATTCATATTTTTTAAGTGCAGTAACTATAATATAAAGAATAATTTATCTGATTTCCTAACGAACACAAGTAGAAAACACCAATTTGACAGTTTCCAACGGTGAAATCATACCTAGTACTTTCGAGTAAGTTCTTGTTTCTTCACCAAACCCTAATTTCCGATGTCGTGTGATGTACGAAATCACATGTTCTCGTCACTAATCCATTGATTAAAGGTTGATAATTCTAAAAAGGGACTTTCTTAAGTACTTCCAACCGTAGGTTAATTATGTCCTAAGTGGGGTCGACCACATGGGATTAATGCTAATCATGTTGGTGAAGGGAATTGCTCCATTGAAATTTAGAGGTCGGTAGGGATGATAGAGTTGATTTTTCACACAACTACTCATTAATTAATTGTTATTACCCTCCACTAATCACATCTTACTTAGTGATTACAAGACTTTTTGTAATTACTATTGTCACAATAAAAAAATCGTGAATAATATGATTACCGATCATTATTTTTGCAGACGAGAACAAAATATTAGTCATAATTAAAAATCACAATAAATGTTTTGACCATGAATAAAAATAATAATAAATATTTGGATCATAGTAAAACTACGACAAAATTAATTTTGTCCATTCGTTTTGTTTGATTTGTAGTTGATAATATTCATTTATCAAAATTTTCAATTGATATATAGTAGGAAAATTTCAATTTTCTTAGCGGGTTAAAATTGAAATTTCATGAAATAACAGATATAATTAAAATAATGAGTTTGAGCCTTATCAGACTTGAAGTTATTTGTCACATCTTATGTGAAATTGCTGTATTTGTTATTATTTCATTATTTATATTTCGATGCTATTATAATGTATATTGAAATATTGATTCATATCTTAACATAATGATGTAATTACACAATTACCCTCTTCATAAACATATATATATATATATATATATATTATTACCTTCCAAAGAGCATCAATTTAATTTTCACATTTTTCTTAAAAATACTATTTAATTATTTATTATGTATTCAATACATTAAACCCTAAAAATTACTTTCAATACATGAATAATTCAAATTAATGAATATGTCAAAAAAAAAAAAAAACAAACAAACAAACGATTATAGAAATAGGCATAGACCCATATTTATAGATCCCGAACTCACAACTTCTTGACTGTGAGACCTCAATCTTAAAAAAACGTGGATTTAATTTTTTAGACCAGTACACTTTTGTAATTACGACGATTTAATTAATGACGAGGGGCTTACGTGTAAATCCCATCATTAGTGGTTGTTAATATTCTTCTTAATTAATCATGCTCCACAAAAGCAATACCCGGAGTTCATGGAGATCCAACACTCACTCCCCAACTTTATTTATTTATTTATACTCCCATTAAAAGAAAAAAGGAAAAAATATTACAGTGTTCTTCTCTGTTAGCTAACATGTCTCTTTAGGTAGTGATGAGTGATCCTGCTTCAATGATAATGAGGAAGAAGTGGGAGAATTAGAGTTTTCTTGCAATTGAGGATTAGTGTGATGACTTCGAGATTGAAAACGTAATGTACTAGATGTAATAATAATGCTAATTAATTGCTCTTTTTCGTTTGAGTTTTTTTTTTCTTTTTTTTTTTGTGTGTTAGTGTGTGTGCTTGCAAAAAAATGTAACCCTAAAAAATAAAAGGCAAGTGAACAAACACTGTAGAAAAAGGTTGAATTGTATTTTTAGTTTTGTAATTATAATCGGTTAACGTTTTGATTTTGTAACTTATCATAATAGCAATTTTTGGGCTGTACGTTTTAATGTAATTTTTGTGATTTTAGGACAAAACTGACTAGAATTGTTAAAGTTGGCAGAAAAATAATGAAAAAATGGTTGAAAAATGATGTCACTTTCCAGCCAATTTTGAAAACTTTGTCTTGAAATTGTGGGAGCTTAAAATATATCGGCATAAATTGCTATTCTAATTAGTTACAGGACCACGATACCAAAATACTATAATTATGGGACCCAGAATAGTCGTAAGCCAAAAAAACATTAGCTTAAAAATCTAAGAGAGTATTAATTAAACTTATAACTAATTATTTATACTAAGTTATAAGATTTTTTTCTTTGTTATCATTATAATGATTTTTATAATTCTAGTAATGATAATATTTGCATAAAAATTGTCGCTAGCAATAATTAATTACAAAAAAATTTATTCATGAAGTTGCCTAAGACAGATATAGTGAAAAGTAACTTTGCAATGACAAGAAAAATAATTGTCATTGTATTTATGCTATCTGAATATAAATATGCCACTAATTGTATATAAGATAATTTTTGTTATTAATAATTCTATTGCGATAAATAAAAACAATGATTAATTAATATGTAGATATATTTAGCGATAATTTTAAGATTATTATTTAATATTTTGTTACTAATAAAATCTTATTTTTAGTCAACAATTAATAGACTTTTTTTTTGGATAAATGTAAGTTTCATTAATAAAACATGATCGTACAGTACAACAGTGCTCAACTGGTGGTTTCTTCCTCGATAGGCCAAGGGATACGCCATAATCTATATAACGTACATGAACTAACAGAACGAGATAAATTAACATTGATAATCCTGTGTCTAATATCTTCCACAATAATGGTGGCTATTATATTCTGTGGTCGTCTGTATGTTCAAAGCGTCTCAAATTTCGTTCTCTCCAAATGTGATAAATGCAAGCAATCAGGAGTGCATAATAAGCCAAATTAATCATATGTTTGGTGACAGACTTGTGAAGCCAACAGACTTGTGAAGAAGTAATTTGGTGACCTAAGTCGTCATAACTCTTTCAAGTAACTAAAATAATTTAAAATCTGGTGTATTTGGCCTCTTGCACATATAACAGAGGAACAAGTTTGGCTGAAGAAAAGTGATCAACAATTTTTCAGTCATAATTAATTACAGTTTTTACAATTAGAGCAACTTTGAGTGTCGGACATGGTCACTATTGACACTATGAACTGACATGTTCTACGGAAAAAAAAATATTATTTTTTAGTCCTGTAATATAATTTTATTTAAAAAATTATATGTGATTTACGTATAAACCAATTAAATAACAATTTTGGTCTTATTAATCAATTCATGTAGAATAAAAAATGTCAACTTTCCTAAATACACGATTGAAAATGTCAACCCCCTAATTATAGGATTAAAAATTATAATTCAATTAGGTGATGTGCAAGATCGGATCAAATTGAAGGAAAAATGCTAAAATTTTAGAATTACAGGATTAAATTATAAAATTTAATTCGTGTAGGACAAAAACTACCACAAAAAAAAATAACTAAAATTACCAAAACTATAAAATATAAACTTAAATTATGAAAACCAATTCATAGGGGACCTGCCATCCCACTATGTTACCTGGCTAAAATTACAATTTTCCCTATGCTCCAGTAACAACTGAACTTTGTGCAAGATAGGTATAACCTTGTCAATAGTGCAAGAAATAGTATATTTCATCCTCTAATCACTTTTAGTTCTTTGTATTTTATATCCAAAAATAAATACAGTATTTTTCTACGTTATAAAAGACTATAACTTAAAAATTATGTCATTCACCATGGTAAAATAATTATTTACGAAAACTTAAATTTTTATTTAAGATTAATCAATATTAGCCAGAAAATAATTTAGATTTTGCAAGAATACAAAATAGGGATAATTTCTTCACTTTCCACAAAATTTAACTTAATTTCACATAGATCTCTTTAAATTTGAGAAATTATATCTTGAACTACTATAAATTGTTATTATCTAACAAACGGAGCCAATGAGTAATGGTATTCAAAGTATTTTCCTGACATCAACATAAAAAGTAAATATATTATAAATTTAGAAAGTTTTAAGTTTATTGCTCTATTACTTTTATTGTGTATGAGAAAAATAGAAATAAGCTCTCCAAGTTTTTTTTTCTTATTCTCCAAATGCTCACAAATAAGTTACATAATGGTATTTATACCAAATTTGTTGTTACAAACTATACTATTAAAGACTATAATTACAAACACTATGGGGGATCCAAAAAGTTATAAGTATTATGAGGGAACACCAAGAGGTGTTTGCCTTTATACATGATAATTACATGTATTTACCCCCCTCCCCCATGCACACCTCTCATCATATACATCATGTCCGGTTAAAAAAGTCTTGCCTATAAATTAAATCTAATGAGACAAAAATTAAGGCTAAGGAAAATAGTATAATTATATAATCTCCCCTCAATTTAGGCAGATATCTTTCAGATATCGCATACCAATATTCTGTACGAGTTGCTCGAACATTTTTGCTGGTAATGACTTAGTAAATAAATATGCTAAGTTCTGACTTGATGAATCTGTTTAATATCAACATTTTCGCTCGTGAATTGAGAAAAAATTTATCGATATGTGCTTGATTTTATCGCCTTTTAATATAACTAATGGAGACAAGAAGAAGCTAAATCAAAGGGAGACATAAAAGGAAATTAAATCCTTTTCACAAGAGACAACAAGAGATCAAGGCCATACAATTTAAGTTCTTTTGTTATTACCAGATTAACCCTGACAGTGAATTGTATCCACAAATTAGTAGTAGGTAAGTGGGTAGAATTAGTTATACACCCCCTTGCATTTATTGCTAGAGTAATATAAATATCCCCAAATTTCATTGTAAAAGGGGTCTTTGGAAAAGCAAAAACACTAATTTCTAACTTGTGCAAGAGTTTAGAGTGTTTAGATCTCGAGTTTCATTTTTCCCCATCAAGTTTGGAGTTGCCTGTGGAAAACTTGATCTAAGTATTTGAACTGAATACTAAATCATGAGTTAAGAATAGGAATGTGGGACACGAAGAGCTCGAAGGAGAAGGAAAGAACCATGTGTAAATGGGCAACACCCAAGAGAACCCACCTGCTCACAATCTTCAGGATGAACAAATGAACGTCCAGGAAGAGTAAGATCGTGGGAGCCTTGACACTTCACCTCCACCACGACTGCTCAAGATAACTCTCGAAGCACTTTTTCAATTGGTGGAAGACGTTTCCACTCAAACTGTTGATAGGGTTGTGTCTTAGTATGTCACAAAACATACGTTGAGCCCCCTACCCCATTGCCATCCTCGCAGAGTCCAAAATGTTCCCTTGGTTCACAAGGATCGCAAGTAGAGGCCCGGGGATGCCTAGAAAGGAATGAATTAGGAGGAAAGAGAGGGAAACAGGACCACACAGCCTGAGGACAACTATTTTCCTCCGCCGCCTCTTCGAGGAGATGTATATGATGTGGATAACTTCCCCCTGTCACCTCCGGAAGACCCATACATGGAGATAACTAATTTCCTCCATATTCTCTAGGAGGAATGCCACCAAGAGATGAAGAAGCTCAGAGAGAAATGGGAGACCAAATGCCCCCTCCACTCAGACTAGCACCATGAGAGCAGGGGGGATCCTAATTCGCCCGTTAGCAGTCGCACCACCAAGGCGTAGTCCATTTTCACCCCATATACTGGCCGAAGCCATCCAACCAGGGATTAAAATCCCGAGCTTAAGTGAATACAATAGGGTGGGCGATCCCCAATACCACTTGGATAAATTCCTAGCTAGAGCCCATTTGTAAGACAATCAGTGATATGATTTACTATAAAGTATTTCGAACCACTCTTTTCGGAAAGGTGATGGCATGGTTCAACCGTTTGCCACCAGGGATGACCGAGGATTTTGAGCAACTGTCACAGTGCTTTCTACACCATTTTGCGATCAACAAGCGATACCCTAAAACCTCGTCGTACCTCTTACTATAGTCCAAAGAGAAAATGAAAGCCTTACAGAATACGTTCAATGCTTCTCCGAAGCTGTGCTCAAGGTTCCTCATGTGAGTCCGGACCTTTTAGCAAGTATTATGCAACAAAATCTAAAGACAAGAAGGTTCAAAAATCGATCCCCAAGAAACCTCCAGTAACCCAGGAGGAGTTACTGATAAGAAAACCATTTAACAAAGTCCACAGGTTTAGTTTTATTAGTTAGTGCCAATTTAAATTCCTCATTCTGATCACCTTTTTTCTAAAGCATTAGGCTATTCAAATTGTAATATATATTAAAATTTTAGTATATATAATTAATAACAACTTTAATATCATCTCAAGTTTTTGTAACCAGTATTATTAATTATATATGTTTGCAGAGAGGTCCACTTATATATTAATGTTAGGAACCAGTGCTTTTGCATTAAATTTTGAATTAATTTTTATGAAGAAATGACCAATTTTTTCTTTTCTTTTTTTAAATGATAATTATATAATGTACATTAATATTTTAAAAAATTGAGAAATATATATCGATTTAATCCAAAAATACATAACAAAGGAAACCATGGAATCAAGGTCAGAAAGAAGGATGAGCAAAGAAAAGGGAGTGAAACCCCCAAGGCGGACGAAAGTAAGTGGGAATGCAAACATATGCCTCCAGGAGACTTACGACGGCACACCCCTTTGAATGTGCCGCGAGCAGATATTCTTTCGGTGAAAAAACAACAAGGTTTGGTTCGATGGTTGTTCCTTATGAAGGACAATCCTAAGAGAATGAAATTTGACAAGTATTTTCATTTCCATAGAGATCGAGATCATGAAACATAAGAATGCCATCTTCTGAAAGATGAGATTGAAAAACTCATCCAGAGAGGATAAATATAAGAGTTTGTAGACAAAGGGTAGTTAAAAGCCTGAGAACCCACGATAGAAGCAAGACGCCCTGCACCTTGCGTTGAGATGGGAAGTAGATTAGGAGAAGAACAGTCGAAGAAGGATAACCTCTCCAACGCTGGAATAATTGAAGTCATCCCAGGAAACCCTGCTAAGGGAGACACACTGTGATCAAGAAAGGCTTGAATAAGAGAAGCTGACAGCATGACGAATCATGTCACTTTTAGTGAAGTCGCGGCAACGTAGCATGAAGATTCTGAGAGCGAGATATTTTTCAAGAATCAAGATTTGGAAGGAAACCTTGCAAACGATGCAATAGTGATAACTATGATATCAAATTTTTACGTGAAAAAGATCCTAATTGTAGCAAAAGTTTAACAGACATTCTCTTCTACAAAGCTTTCTCTGAAATGAGGATAGACAACGTGCTATTAATGTCAGTTAACACACCATTGACCAGTTTCAATGGGGATATAGTGGAGCCATTAGGAGAAGTCATGTTATCATTGGTGTCATACCCAAAGCAAATAATAAAGTTCATGAAGTTCTTGGTGGTAGATTTACCCTCAGCATATAACGTGATCCATCACATACCTAGTTTAAACCTTTTCAAAGCCGTAGCATCCACTTACCACATGAAGATAAAATTCTTGATGCCTAACGGGGTCGGAGAAGAGATCGAAGATAAGAAAGAAGCAAGAGAATGCTATTCCAGCACACTGAGAAACCCAACGCTATTTCTAACACTAAAGTAGAAGGTAGAAGAAGATGATAAGTTCTTTGGCCAGAAGAGGTCATATAAAATACCATTGGACAAATCACAAAAACAAGCTCCCTAGGAGGAAACTGGGAAAGCACCCTAAGAGGAAAATAGAAGAATAAAACTTGAAGAACGCATGGATGGCATTGAAGAAGTAAAGATGGTCGAGTTCTTCGAAAACCTATCAAAGACAGTGAAGATCGGAACTTTACTAGACCTACAACTCGAATGCATCCTAATTAATTTCCTATAAAATCACTCAAAAGTATTTGCTTGGGAAGTATCAAACATGCAAGGAATAAGCCCCAAAGTATGGGCTTAATGTTAATTCTAAAGCATGACCTGTAAAGCAGAAAAAGAGAGCTTTCGGTGTGGAAATAAATAAGGTAATAAAGGAAGAGGTGGAAAACTACTTCAGATTACATACGACCATCAAAATATCCGACATGGTTGGAAAACATCGTACTGGTCCCAAAAAGCAATGGCAAGTGGAGAATGTGTATCGACTTCATGGACCTTAATCGAGCTTGTCCCAAAGACTCTTTCCTGTACCAAGGATTGATCCGTTGATCGATTAAACCTTAGGATGTGAACTGATGAGCTTTCTTGATGCTTTTCAAGGGTATAACCAGATTCAATTAGCCCCTAAAGATCAAGAAAAAACTAGTTTTGTCAGGAAACATGCAAACACACTGCTACATGGTAATACTTTTTGGACTGAAGAATGCAGGGGCAACTTATTAGAGATTGGTTAATAACATGTTTCAAGAACAAATCGACAAGAGCATGGAAGTATATAAAGATGATATGTTGGTTGAAAGTCAGTGAAAGGAACACCGTGGAAGACCTTGCAAAGTGCTTCAATATTCTAAGGAAATTTAGTATGAAATTGAATCCTTCAAAGGGCACGTTGGAGTCCATGGAAAAAAGTTCCTGGATTTCATGGTTTCTCAAAGGGGGTTAGAGGCCAATTCAGAAAAAATCGAAGCTATAAAAAAAATGCAATCTCCTAAGTCAGTCAAGAAAGTCCAAAAACTAATAGGGAGGATCGCAACCCTTAATCATTTCATCTCCAGATCTTAGGACAGAGTCTTCCTTTCCTTAATGTTTCGAAGAAAACTGAGGGGTTCTCCTGGACTAAGCAATGTCAGGCCGCTTTTGAAGACTTGAAAAAATACCTTGCTTCACCACCACTCTTAATGAAGCCAAAATTGAGAGAAACCCCACTTTTATACCCAAAAGGGGCAATTAGCGCAGTTCTCGTAAGAGAATAGGTCGCAAGCACCAACCTATATATTAGGCCAGGAAGACTCTTTAGGGGCTGAAAAAAATATATCTCCCGATAGAAAAGTTGGCAATAGTTCTAGTGATAGCAGCCAGATGTTTGAGAGTATATTTTCAATCACATCCTGTGGTCTTCCTGACAAACCATCCACTTAAGAAGGTGCTAGCTGACCCGAACATATAAAGAAGAATGTTGAAAGTAGTCCATAGAACTAAGCAAACACGCCATTAAGTACTGCCCAAAGCCGACAATCAAAGTGCAATCTCTAGCAGATTTCATTTAAGAATCAACAGGAGATGAAGATTCTAAAAATAAATAAGTGGTAGAAATGTTTGTGGATGGATCATTCACATCCTAAGGTAGCTGCATAGGTTTGGGACAGATTGCAATATGTCATCAAATTTGATTTGTAACATCTAAACACGAGACCGAGTATGAGGCACCGCTCTGGGGAGAAAAACTAGCATTTTTCGCGGGAGGAAAATATCTAAGAGCGCATAGTGATTCTCAACTTGTCGTCAATCAAGTGAGGGGAGAATGTGAGGCAAAAGGAGGAAAAATGATTAAGTACTTGCCAAATATATAAGCATTGAGAATGACGTTCTACGTATTCATTATAGAACAAATCCTGCAATCAAAAAATGAAGAAGTAGATCAACTGGCTAGGTCAGCCAGCTTGTTCACTACATTGAAAAGTAGAAGCATAACCTTGTCAAGCCAAGAACGCCTCGAGGGGGAAATCATAAAAGAAGTTTAATGGGAACCACTTCATCAAGTTGGAAGGATGAGTTCAAAGCATATTGAAAAATTGAACTTTGGCCTCAAGATTCCAAGGAAGCGAGAGCAATTCGAGTAAGGGCAGTCGGGTTCACCTTGATTAGAGGAGAACTATATAAAAGAGGATTCTTACAATCATATGTCAAGCGCATCAATCAAGACAAGGAAAAATCCCTTGGGCGCCAAGACAACGAGAATATTTAACTGTTGTAGTAGACTACTTTTCCAAATGGGTGAAGATAGAGGCGTTAAGCAAAATATCAGAAAATGAAGTTCTAAGGTTCATTTGGAGAAACATAATATGTCGATTCGGCATCCCGAGGGCATTCGTAATGGACAATGGGATGCAATTCCAAGGCATGAAATTCCAAGAATAGTGCAAGGAGTTAAAGATCAAGCAATATTACACGTCTGTCGCTACACCCTAGTCCAACGGTCAAGCAGAAGTAACTAATAGAACCATCCTTCAAAATTTAAAACTTAGACTGGAAGAGGTAAAAGGCAATTGGTTAGAGGAGCTACAGGGGGTCCTATGGGCACATAGAACAACACCGTGAAAAAGAACAGGGGAATCTCTCTTTAATTTGGTCCATGGAATAAAAGCAATCGCCCTTGTGGAAATAGGAGAGAAAATACATAGAGCATGATTGTTATGCATGAATAGAATTAAGTAGGAATAAAATGAATTTAGAACTAGAATAAAAAGGGAAAGGAATCGCATTTGAATAATAATCCCATGATTTTGTATACACAATAAATTAAAAAGGTAATAGAATTGTCATTCCTTAGTTCGTTAGTTAATTCTATTAACATAATTCACAACTAGAAAATAATTATTAGTAGTAAAATAAAATTATGTTTCTATGACAAATTTGCTCTTTCGATTTTTTTTAAAAAATATTTATTCATATTTTGCTGAGTATGTTGAGTTCAATTATATAGCAATAGTATTTTCAAAATTACTTGCAGAAGGTTATAAGCAACTTATATATTACTTAATATATATAAATTATTTATTTATGTAATAAATAATCATTTGACTCGTTAAAACATATAAGTTATATTTTTCTGCAAAAATATAAAATAAAATGATTTGAACAATCAAATGGACTAATGTATTTAATCAGTGCACCTACCATTACTTATTCAATGCTCAGCTAAAGAAACTTTTGAAAATTAATAAAATAATTAAATATCAAAGCAATATCACTTTTTTCTTACCATGCATACATAATTATTTCTTAATACTAGATACCAAAAATAATGAAATTTAATAACAGCAAAAAACTAAATATTAAATTAATACAAGAAAAAAAAAGTTTCATTCCCCAAATGTTGGGAATAGCTAATACAATGATTGGGTGAGGGAATAACTAATCTCTTATCTAAGAGAATAAGAATTTTCATAGGAATAAGTATTGCTGGTAACTTTTAGTAAGAAATTTTAAAACCACTATTGTTACCAATAAAATATGAAAAAATATTTTTCTTCAAAAAAAATTTCAAAAGAGCAAATTTATCATAAAAATAATTTTATATTATTACTAATCGTTATTTTGTAATTATCAATTATGTTAATGGAATCAACTAAGGAACTAAGGAATAACAATTTTATTACCTTTTAATTTATTGTGTATACCAATCATAGGAATGCTATTCAAATGTGATTCTTTTCCCTTATTTATTCCATTTCTAATTCCACTTCGTTCCCGCTTAGTTCTATTTCTTACATACCAATCATGACCTTAGAGTGCAGCAGTATGAATTGACTAACAAAAATATTGAAAGACACGTGGACTTGGACTTACTAGAGGAATTCTGAAACAAATGCCCATGCAAGAATAGAGGTTTATAAAGCAATGATGGCAAAAACATATAATTCAAAAGTTCAACGTAACGGGTTCCATGTTAGAGACTTGGTATTGAGAAGAGCGGACACAACAAGAAATCTGGGAAAACTAGATGCGAAGTGGGAAGGGTCGTGCCTAGTACTCGAAGTTGTAGGCAGTGGAATCTACCAACTGTAAATGATCGACAAAGAAGTTCCACGCACCTAGAACATTGTTATCCTCAAAAAATACTTTGTTTAAGAATTTATAAATATTCGTTATTGGGAGTAGGAGTAATAAAACATGGGTAAATTTATCTTTTTTTAGAATTATCTTCTTTCATTTCCTAGCCAGTACATCTAGTCAAAATTTGGGCAAAAAATAAGCCCTCATGACAATAAATGACAATTCAAACTTTCTTGAGGAGAATAGAAGAAATGCCCCGAAATTAAACCATAATCGAGCGTCCTTGAGGCGAATAGTAGAACGCCCCGAAGCCTAAAAGTTGTCAAGCTCCCAAGAGGCAAATAATATAATGCTCCGAAGCTAAAGACAACTAAACTTCCTTGAGGCACATAATAAAACTCCCCAAAGTTAGATATGAATACAATGCACAAAGAGCTACTCAATGATAAATAATCACACAAATAGGAGGATAAATAAAAGGTGAAATAATGAAGCAAACCATAACAGAATAAAGGACCACGTAGCATGGATGGTAAAACCTCAAAACGAGTTCAACTAAGATCGTGATATAAGAAAAATTAAAGTGTTTGACATAATAAAGAAATTGCATAAAGATCCCAAGCTTTGTCAACTTCAAGAGTTGGAAACTCAAAACCATTGACTTGGGCATCGAACCATTCCATCCTCATCCCCATCATCATCTGGGACCTTCTAATCAAGAAACATGAAATCCTTGCCGTCAAAGCGACTGCAACACCTAAGGATCGATCAATACTGCTTGGTTACCTTATCATAAATCTTGTTCACCTTACTTAGAACTTGGTCGAACTCATCAAGAGCTTCATACTTTTCTTTAGAATCACTCCAAACACAGTCCAAATAATAACTTCCAACGTAAAAACGTTTGCCCCAAAGCACTTCTCCTTATAAACTGTCCTTCCACTTGACTTGTTCAGCATAGGCAACTTTAAGGTCCTCGCTTCAGCGACTTGAATCCTTTCTAGCATCTTCAAGAGCGTCATTCAACCGCCTAAGCTCCTTCCCATAATTCTCAAAGTGTTGGGCAACAACCTCAATGAGATTAACTACCTAACAAAGAGGAACAAGAAAATCTTAGAAGAAAACAACAAAGGAATTAAAGAAAAAATACGAAAAAGAAATATGAGAGCGTACCCTAGCGGCCTCACCATGAAGAAGCCTAGTAAGGGTATTGTTAGAAGAGCCCCGAGGCGAGTCATGTCATAAGCACTTATAATGCTCCTCAACTTCTCTTAAGCAAAGTCGAAATCAGAAGCATCTCAAATGAAGATATTCCATCCTAGCGATTAGTCGTATAGGTAAATAGCCCTTTGCCAACACCATACCCCAGGGGTTAGAAAGTATCATCGCGAGGATGTTTGAAACCACTACCTCCAAGAGGGGAAGCAGTGCGCCCTTCCCCCCTATCTGAGTTACCATGACTCTCTTTGGAATGAGGAAGAGGGAAGCGATGCCGATCACCTTTCCCTCTCCTTGGGGGGGGGGGGGGGTAGGAGGATTAGCACTTTTCCTCTTACAATCCGTCATGTATATCTAGATGTCTTGAAATGTTACCTTTTTTCCTGCAAAAAAGAGGCAAAGGAAAAAGCATGAATCGACCAAAAAAGGGGGGGAGGGGGATAAGACTAAAAGAAAAAAATAAGGTAAGACAAAAATAATAACACAATACCAACAAAAAATAAAGAGTTGCCATTAAAAAGTTGGTTAAACCAATAAACGACATACGAAGATCCTAGACAAGATTGCGCACAAAAGGCGACTCCCTCCAAGAAGTCACCAATCCCTAACAAAAGTTTTTTTTAAATAAAAGAACTTTTCCTCCCATGGACACAACAACGAGATCGAGACTGGGGGGCTACTAATGACTCTGTACCATCTACACCTGATTCATCTAAGGCCTCGTCAAGAGGAGGATAGAAATTATCAACCTCTTTAGAGCCCGACTCCACAAAAATACCTAATCAGAATGACACTTCGGAAAATTTCTAATATCTTCAATGACCTCGAACTGAAAAATACCACTTCTCAGAACAAATCAAGGAAACCTTCCGCGACAAGATATGTAAAGAAGAGAGAGGACACATGACAATAGTAGTAGAAGCTGTAGCGCCTCAACCAAATTGATGTGCCTCGACCTTATCCTGGTTTGGGCAACGCGCCTTGACCCAAGGCTACCATAGCTCCGCTAGCGCTATTATTTTGGCATGGCACCATGGGCCCATCTCTCTTGACAACCTCATGTGAATTCTCTCTCCTAACTCGGTTATTGGACATCCTACCAGTTGAATACCTAATTGTTCCTCAAGTTTTTTTAGTACTTATGTTCTCAAGTATAAAATTCACAACTGAAAAGAGGAGTTACAGAAGGGCAGAACACTATATACCAGATCTACCTCGCTTAATCATATCAAAGTATTTAAGTCTGAGGCAACGACTTAGAAGTGCCACTCAA